>NC_092858.1:122880118-122894825 GCF_032062135.1 Pyxicephalus adspersus
GCTGGGTGAAGGTTCTGCATCAGTGGCTGCATTTGCAGAGATTGGCTTAGATGAAAATGAGGATGATGATGACCGTGATGTCACCTGGGAACCACTGGTGTAAGGGCTAGCAGACTGCGAATTGAAGGGGCCGCAAATCTGCCTCATGTGAGTCCCTAATAACACACAGACGAGTGGTCACAAGCATGGAAACAGAGACAATGGCCCTGATTTATTAAAGCTCTCTAAGGCTGGAGAGAATACACTTTCACCAGTGAAGCTGGGTGATCCAACAAACCTGGCATAGATCTGGTCCAGGATTCAAAGCATTTGCTAGCACATAGCAAATGACATTGAAGAAATCCATTCCAGGTTTGCTTGATCACCCAGCTTCACTGGTGAAAGTGTATTCTCTCCAGCCTTGGAGAGCTTTATTAAATCAGGGCCAATGTGACCGTGGGGGAGATGGAGCTGGAGCAGAGGCAGGGCACCCAGCAGACGCAGAGGCAGGCAAAGAAAAAGAGCACACACCTCTCCAGTGTGGTCCTTTTTCACGCTGAAAGACGATGACGAGTGTGTAGCAATCTGCATCTTGAGTACAGGCGAGATGACATTTGGGAACAACATTCCTGCTTTCCCATGTGAGATTGAGAAGATAGCATTCACTGTTTAATGGTTGTAATTAAATATAAGACTACTGACGTTTTGCATTTCAACCACAAGATGTCGCTGTTTCTTAACACAGCTGAATAGGTTGCCAGTTTTCATATTGATAGGAAGTGTGGTTGTTCTGGAGAGGAAACAGGAAGGAGGAGAGCAGACATCTTGCAAGGACTGTGTGTGTAAAAGAGAATCCATTCGCATCCAAGGGTCAGCGTGTTCCTAGAGACTCAGAAGCTGTGGCTGAGTGAAGCTGACAACCATCCAAGGTAGATCCTGTCCAGAGGAAAGAGGATTGTTGTCCAGAAAGGCTGAGAGAAGCTGAGGAACGGAGAGCTGTCTGTCCTGCAGGACCTCATGTTTGCTGAAGAGACTTGTTGCTGTTTTTCAGTTTAAAGACATTGATGGATCCAGAACAAGACCCGGGTCAGTAAAATCGTGCACGCACCGCATTATAGGATTGGCGCCTGAAATACCAGAGACTGAGATTATACCTGCAATAGTTAGTAAGTTAGGGTCCATGTATGTGGCAGGTCATAATAACCAATCTTGAAAAAGGACGCTGTGCTGACCTCTGGGGTGAATGTATTTAATGTGTTTCCTTTGTGTTATTGTTTGGAATTTTGTTTATTGTGATAGTATGCAGTAAAGTACTTCCTGTTTTATATAAATTGGTGTCAGTGGGCTGCTTTTCCCTGTTTGTGACTTCGCTGTATCCTAGAAAGCCCCCGGTACACGGCTTACACCCACATGCGCACAAGAACCACAAACTAAAATGGGAGCAGTACTTGCGTTCTCTTGAAGGAGGTGTAACCACGTCATCTTCTCGTCTTCCACCTCCATTGACTCCTTCTCCACCTGCAACTGTCATTGCTACTACGTCTCAGGAGACTGGTACCAGCCAGACTTCCAGTTGCGAGGAAGTATCCGCTTCTGGCTGCATGTTTCATGGCGATAGATGATGTTTGTCGCCGAAAGATGGGTACTCCAGTGACCCCTTCAGCTCCCGTAGCTCCCTTCGGCCCACTCTACTGGAGTTCTGCGCAAGGCATCAGGCTTTGGGCCCAACCAACAAAAGAGTCATTGAGCTCAATTTGCGTCTAGCCAAACTATTGGCCTTGCAGCTACTGCCTGTGATGGGTTGTCGGAGATTGCTCTAGGTAGCAGGGATCAAACTGGTCACAACAAGAGGCAGAAATGTTCAAATAAACTGAAAAGTCCAGGTTCCGACCTGCAGGCATCATTCTCACAGCCATTTAAGAAAAACAACAAACAAAGGCCTGGGCAACTAGCTACCTCACTTTAGGTATGCTATCTCTCTGTCCAGCTTGTAAACCACAGTAGTACACAGTCCATGCAAATGTGATAAACAGAATCCACTCACAGTTCATGCAGTCTTCGTAAGCTCAGTCCAAAGTCTCCTCTCCAGCTCTAGGAAACCTATGGCATAATCTCTATATCACGATAGTTCCACACATAGCTGAAGTGTTGTTTGCTTTCCTGGAGCTCTGTCCCCTTCTCCTGCAGCCTGGAACCCAGTCTGGCTCCCTTCTCCTGCCAGGAACAGAATCTGGTTCCCTTCACATCCTGGAACCTTTTTCCTCACAGCCTCTGACTGCTCACTCCAGCCTCTGACTGCTCACATGTCAATTCTGGATCCCTTTGGCCCTCTCCCAGCCTGGATTCCTCTGGCTCTCTCTCAGCTTGGCTGGTTACTCTGCACTCAGCTTCTTGCTGATCACTTTCTTCAGCCTCTTGCTGATCACATCTTCCCCTCTTGCACCTGAGTGCAAGTGCATATATTCCCACATCAGGGTTGGGCAAAGGGACCCACCCTTCACTTCCCTTGGCCGGCTCCAGGACCCTAAAGAACCCAGTTTGTTCCTAAAACCTAAAAACCCTTACAATTCTCTTTTCCCTGGAGCCATTTTACCACGTTCCCTGACATTTTAGGGACACTCTGTCATATGTGAGGGGTAGCCTCAGCCTCTTCACATTAATCAACCGTTGGAGCCTCTACAGCAGAGGTAGGCAAACTTTAATGGCCACTTGGCCATTTCAGGGGTGGGCAGGATCACACTAGGCCGGCTTCTGAGTCCCACCCTAATGGCTCTGCCCCCCACCAGGAACACCCCCTGAAGTTAAATCCCTCTCCTCCGTTTGCATGTTTGCATTGCAAAAATGAAGGAAGAGATATTTATAGGCCACAGATCAAGTCTGTTTTGAGGGATGATGTTTTCGAACAATCTCTCAGCAGCTGAGCTAGAAGCTTGGGATGCATTCAAGTGGCTCTGTGAAAATTTCCTGGGCACCCATAAGTCTCCTGCATACAAGGAAGGAATTCAGAATCTGCTTGATTCATAAACTGAAACTGGGTTCAGAAGTTTCAGAAACTGGGTTGTCGCATGTCATCAAAAATACATTTCTTACACTCACATCTAGAATTCTTCCTGGAAAATCTTGGTATGGTGAGTGACGAACAAGGAGAACCTTTTCACCAGGATATTCAGTTAATGGAGCACTGCTACCAAGGTTTCTGGAATGAAAGAATGATGGCTGACTACTGCTGGATGCTGTACCGTGACAATCCAGACAAAGAGCACACAAGAAAATCATACTCTAAGCATTTCTGAAGAACCAATGGTACCTGATGTTCAGTAGATCTATACCACAGTGGGCCTTATTTTACTTCACACTGAAGATGTATTACCATTCACTTCAATAGTGCTTACATTTTAGTACAAAATACATGCATGTACAATGGTAACTATAATAGTACTCATAACTATAATAGTACTCATAACTGTATAAGGGAAAGGGAAGGGAAAAACTGAAAACAGATCTGACATCTGCTGGAAAAAAACAATTTAGAAAAGTTTGCTGTGGTTTCTGATGATTATCAAAACAAAATTTTTGGTTCACCTGTATAATGAGGCTTTCTCTTGGCTGTAAAAGGCATCATCTGTATCTGAAGCATCTTCTATCTCCATTAACACATTTGTTTGTGCCTTTTGTTGTTAAATTGTTTAACTATTTTGCTGGTTTATTCCAGATTTTCAAATTCAGCAGTTTGCCTTTAGGTGATCTTTTTTTTGGCTGTATTACTATTAATGCAGATCTTGGTACAAATTTGTATGTAGGAGGATATCTATTGTTTGCATCTTCTCTTTTTTCACATATATTATACTCATCAACAAGCTTGCTTTTAACAAAGGGCTATTGAACTCCAGTCCTTGAGAACCTAGAAAAAATCAGGGTTTTCTTTTAGGCATTTTGGACTGTTTGTAACCCATACCTTACTAAATTTACCACTGTCTGTTACAGAAGTACTAAATGTGTGTGGACCTTAGCCCATGAGTACAGGAGTTGGACAGCCAAGCTTTAATATATTCCAGAGAAAACACATAATCTGTCTGGTAGCTGTGTGGTATAGTTTACTAATTAAGTGCAGTTTCTTGCTATGACTTTCTTTGCTTTGAGTTTCTTGATTTTTCTTTTTGTCAGTTTATCTGTAGGTAAGTTTAGTCTGGGCTTTAGTATACTATTCCATGTATTCTCTTTTAGCAGCATTTTATATTAAACTTCCAGACTCTTAAATCGCATACACACGTGCAATAATAGGCGTTGGAAAGGATCTTTCATGATCTTTTCCAACAACTTTTATTGCACGATGCATGAACGTGTGCATGAACCTTTCTGCTCTATTAGGAGGCGAGGGGGAGAGAGACGGAGTGGCACCCTGCTGCACACTCTCCCCCTTCCCTTGCATTATGATCATTAGTTGACCATGGTTAGTGGATCCACCAGGACGGTTGCTCGGACAAAGGACGACTGGCCCTGTACACACGCCAGATTCTCGCCCGATACTGTCCCTGAACCGCTTATCGGGCGAGAATCATTGTAAGTGTGTACGTAGCTTTAGAGTCTGATTGCTAGATAGCTTTCACTAATTTACAAGTGGAAATTTCCATAGGTCACAATAGGAACAGGTAGTGTTTATTTTTTTAAAGCTGTTCTCCACTTTTGCAGCTATTTGCCACTTTGAATAGTGGAGAACAGATAATCCATTTCGCTTATCTGAGCTTCTAATCACAGCTTTAGGAGCATTATGGCATTTTCTCCACTTTTAGAAGTCTAATTGTCTAGGAACAACACATGTTCTCACGTTTATAAATATGACATTATAAAGTGGTGATCAGGTTTTTTAAAGTAGAAAACAAAAAAGCATGGAACATTTTTCTGTTCTACCCTTTTTCACAAACAGGTCCCATACCTATACATTGCCGCACTTGTGGTACTCCCCTGGGTATTTCCATATGCAGATTGCAGATTTACAAAATAAAGCACAATTTAACTTTACAAGACACTCCTCTTAAAACCACCTTTCTAGACTTGTTATCATATCATGGGGTGTTTTGCATTCCTTTTTTATCCTTCCCCGATTGCTTCCATTTGTTCTGCTGTGAAAAAAGAAGTAGCGTTAAGGTTCCATTAAGTTCCATATTTGTACGTAAGATACTTGTCAATAGTAAACTCAAATCCTTATAAACCTTTTCTACTTTTTTCTCCTTTTCTTCTTTAGATCAGTGTTTTTCAACCAGGTTTCCTCCAGAGATTGCTAGGGATTCCTCGAGCAATGAGCAATTTGTGCCTCACAGGTCAGTTTTAAATTTATCTATAAGGGTAACATTCTTCCCAATGGTCAATGGCCAAATGTAAGATTCATTCTTCCTATTGACCACCAAACTAATGTACTGTGAACTGTCAAAATAGTATGTGGTAGGGTTCACTAAGACCTGTAAGCTATTTAAACAATTCCCCAATGAGAACTGTTGAGAAAATGTTAAGGTTGAGAAAGGCTGCTTTAGACTGTCTTGTGTTTTGGTTAGGTGCAATCATTTGAGCTTCTTTGGTTGCATCTTGGTTGCAAGTGTAATTTTTATTTTTTGGATAAGCCCGTCTGGTGCTTTTTATTTGCAGTTCTTTAGGTTCAGTTTTAGGAATCACATTTTGGCAATGATATTGTCCACATGTCTGATGCTACCAAAGTTTTAGTTGCAGCAATTATATGCAACTTTTGTGTTTCACATGTTTATGTGCTGATATTGTTCTATTTATTATGGAGAATGGGAGTGACACAACAATAATTTTTGAACCTTTTTATATTTGTATTTCTATCTTTGTCCCTGTAGGGAGGTATTCAGTTTGTTTCATGCCCAATAAAACATTCAAACACGAGGAAAGGGGAATTTAAGTAATAGGGCACAAGTACCAGTAAAACCCTTTATTTCATATCCTAGTGACCGCTTTCTCTTTCTCTACAATAAGTATTGGAAAAGCTCCCCAGTGTAAACATAAACAGCTCTATAAAGCTGTCAGATGATTTTTCCTGCAATATTTGTGCTTGCATTTCACTTTAAATAAAAGAGAACAAGATCTGACATAAGGCTGAAAATTATCTATGACTTCTTTATGAAAGGGAAATAGATGGTTTGCCTGCGCAGTAAATCACAGTTGATAAGTAATCATTCTCAGTAATGTAAATGGGGTCTACACATACTTCCTAATGAGCACAGCCATTCTTATTGTTGCAAGTATTTATTAGATGTGTAGAGGCTCTGCTTGTAGCTTGTTCAATCATCAATTTCCTGGGAAATCTGAGGGATATTATTTTACCATGCTTGGTCTAGCAACCTGAGAAAGAGCCTAAAGTAGTCCATCTGGAACAGCACAAACCACAGAATCCATGTTAATGTTTCAAATGTCAGTTAGGATGACTGTCAGCCTTTTTATTGAAACTATACACCAGTCCAACATACTGACTATTCTACAACAACTATAGATGGGGAAAAGTAGGTGGCATGGAGCTATAGTACTGTTCTTTGAATATGGCTGTGACAGGTAGTACAGGTAGGTACTACAGACTACAGTAATACCTGTTTTGTGTTCTCTTAGAAATTACTGTCAAAAAGTTTTAACTTACCATAGCTATTGTGCTCAATAGTCTTCATTTTTAAAGAGTTTTGTACTTTTAAATCTAATACATAATAAATAACAATTCCTCATTTTGACTGAAAACCTGAATATTTGATCATACAGCATTTCAAACAGGATTCTCTGCTTATATATTTAAACCTTTCATTTGGCATGTGTGGAGCTGGAGGGTTTAGAAATAGAAGGTGATCTGTCCTACAGGAAATCACAATAATGAAGTATATTGCATTTGGCATAATATTTCTAGCTGGGTTGTAGTGTGTTTGTCATATATTTGTGACCTTGGCAATATACTAGATAGACATTTTAGGTGGCATGCTATTACTTTACACTCTTTAAGGGGCAGCTCTGAGTACTTTAACTGAAGGCAATATGTTTCTTTTAGTTTTTGTTGTGCCCAGTATGACAATATTTAAAAAAATAAATGTATGACAATATTCTAATATATGCAAAAAAGCTTAATTGGACAAAAACAATTTGCCATTGCCAACTTTTTTTTTTTTGTTGGCCTCTCTTACCTTTTCCTCACTAAAGAGCACTCACTGTGCAAGCAGTAGCGCCCCCTAATGGTCCTGTCTCCCCAAGCGTGACACCAATCAGCAGGATACCCTTAGTAAAACCATATACCATATTGAAACCATATATCATAGCCACACAGGTAGTGTTGCTGTTTATATATAGGCTGATGATGAATTCAGCTAGATTGTTGCACATTTAGTTCAGTTTTACCCAAACACATACACAGTCACAAAATTCAGTTTACAAGTCAGGCTACCCTATAAGTGGATGAGGAGGAGCAGGGGACTGTAGTAACCACCTATGGGCCTGGCAGTTCCCATATTGAACACCTTCATAACATGGTATATGCCCTATTTGGACTGGGTTTTTTTAAATGCTGGGTTTTAGAAGTACAGTTTTACCCGCATTAGGGACTTACAATTAGCAGGATTTAGGGACCCCAAGGAGTTGTAATTTGAAGGAATTATAACTTTATTGTGTTTCATTTAAAGGTGCAACAAATGGTCCTTCCCCACCATTAGGCACATTATCCCATCAGAATTGGTTCCCAATTGACTTAGGAAGCTCTGGTTGCCCCAAACCTGAACAATGACAGATGTTTAATCAAACAAGTATTAGACATCTGTAAACTGAGTTCTGGCAACAGAACAGAAGAAATGCTAAAACTAGGGTGGAAAGGCCGCAAATTGATGACAAAAAAAGGCAAACTCCTCCCTATTCTGCTAGCAGTCTAATTCTAGGTGTACAAACCATAGTAACCAACAAAAAATATAAACTGTGCAGGAAGACAAAAATTGATGACCCAGATGATTTTCATGTGGGAACGGTCCTGAGCCTGGTCAGTCACAGGAAAGTATATTCAAGAATATCCATGGTTACTGTGGTGAGGCTTTGGTCTCTCCTATATTTGACAGCATTTTAGAAGACCTTTCTAAAAAACTTTTACTAACACTATATTTACTGCACACTCTGACTTTTTTTTCTCAAACTTATGATATCTGGTCAAAAATTAAACCTCCACCCCCTCTAAATAAAAAAAAAAGATAAATACTTTTTTTACCCACCTAAAGCCAGGGTCACACAACTCTTGAGTTTCTAGCCTTCTCTCTTCTTCTGCAAGAAACAGATGGGGTCCATCCTCAGGAATCCAGTTGTTTGCCTATTTAAAGAAGACTTTCTATTGGATATCCACCATTGGGGCCCTGTAGGGGTCAAAAAGATGCAACATCATTGCTGAAAAGGGACAGCAAAACCCTGGCTCATCTGCAGTGCTGAATTTGTGGTCCCCCGCATGAAGAAATGAAGATGTAAAGGGACAGGAGCCAAGGAAACATTTTATAAAATGCAAATGTGACTTGATGCCTGCTTCTTTTTTTTTTTTTAACATTCTTTATTTTTCAAAACAAAACAGGATAACATTGGCATAATACAAAAAGGAGACTATTCAGGGTATACAAGAACGGTACAGTGCGCATCACACATTATTAAGACAAAGTCTGTTGCTAAAAGAGGAAAGAAGGGAATGGAAAAAAACATTCATCATCTGATCAACATTATCGGGTTAAAGTCGTAATAAACATTAAGCCCAAAGATTATTGTCCAGAATAAACAAACAGATCAAAACATAATCATGTATTAAGCATAATGTTAGACCAAGAGAGTTGGTTCCAGGTTCGGTTTTTCCCTTTAGTAGGACCAGGTACCTCATATAGCATTATATTTATCATGGGTGCCCCTCATGCTGGCTATTAGGTTCTCAATCGCCATAATGTCATTCATCCTGTGGAGCCACAAACCCACCGTTGGGATGACCTTTGACTTCCAATACACTGGAATACACGAATTAGCAGCTACAATAAGATGTTGAATAATCGACCTCTTATATGCCTTTTCCAATAGTATGTTGTGGTGTAGCAGAAAAAAACCCAGGTCCTCGGGTATATTATGAGTAGTGACTCTCTGCCTGAGGGATCTAACTTGCTCACAGAAAGGGTCCAAGAGAGGACACGACCAAAAAATATGGAGCATAGTACCCTTCCCCCGCTCACAACGCCAGCACCTATCAGTGACCTCAGGAAAGAAACTTTGCAATCTCTCCGGGGTCCTGTACCACCTAGACAAGATTTTATGGCTCAGCTCCTGGTACCTACTACTGACAGATGACCCTTGTACCATAGTAAATATCTTTGCCTTCTGTTCAACCTCTATTGTACCCTAATTCCGCTTCCCATGCCTTGAGATATGCAGGCGAGAAAGTATCGGAGACAGTGTTCAATTCAGCATACAGTATGAGTTGAGCCATTCCCAATACATAGCTTTTCAAACAGCGTTTTCGTGCGACTACACTTGTAGTCAGGGGGGTGGGACTTAAGAAAATGCAAAAGTTGCAGGGCTCTTCAGAAATCTAGTTTATAATTCCCGGCTTCAGCTGTCAACATCTCACCCGTCACCCAGTTGCCTTGATGTACAAAATGCTCTGCCTGCTGTAGCCCCTGCTCCCGTAACTAAACAAATCTCCTATCCTCCAGGCCCGGGGCAAATAAGGGGTTGCCTGTAAATTGGCAGTAGAGGTGATGGCCAGGGAGATAGTTTCAGTCTAAACAGCGGTTTCTGACAGGCCCTCCACGTAGCAGAGATCAGGGGATGGATTCTCGGGGCATCGATACCTGCTTTGATGTTGTGCTTAACCCTGTACCCCGTTTTCTTGTTCTGCAACTCAAAGGATAAAAATTAACATAAATTGTTAAAATTTGGGCAGTGCAAAAAAATCTTATTGGGACTTCTAAACCTTTCATACTTTATTTAAAACCTAAAAAAAAAAGTTTTGACTGTGAATAAAATTAGGGCAAGAGCAAAGGCAGAAAATTAAAAATACATTCCAACATTGAAATGTTCCAACTGCAACAATTACAAATGGATGTAAACAAATTTTATATCTAATTTTAAAAGTGACAGCCTACAAATGTAAACTAATGTTACTGAAAATGTCAGCTAAGACATGATGATAGTAAATGAAAACTATAAAATATTAATTTTCAAGATCCAAATGATATTTCTATTTAGAGTGGTAAGAGAACTGCATTAAAATGTGTGAAATGAATCTGTGTGTGGGTAGTCAAATTTAGGCTACTTATTACCATTTCTAAATTGTATCCAGTGCTTAGCCAAGGGATAAAAATAAAAGAACAATAAAAATGCAAAGCTTGGAGATTGAAAGAGCGACAGATGAGAATATTAAATATGACACTTTCAGCTGAAAAGGAAGATTAATGTTAAAACAAGGCGGATCCAATCTGAATATGGAAACATTTTTTATAACCCTTTCACATTAGGTTTCTGGCTCAGCAGTAAAAAGTTCCATATTAATATTATCACATATGAAGTTTTCTTTTTGTTTTTAGGAAGTGTTACATCAATTTGGGCTGGTATTTACCTATTTGATGTGTACACTGCAGTATATTCATGCTACCTAAAACTTTGCTTAAGCCTCAACGACCTGAAGTCTTATGGTCTTAATGGACCAAGCTCACACAAATATATGCGCCTTTTAATGTGCATGTACAAGTGTTCTCTCTACATGTGTATGTAGTGTCTTTACCAGCTCCGTTTGAATATCTTCCATTACAATTGCTTCTACCACTCTACAGAAACAGCCTGGTAGTGAATGATCTCCTAATGGCTAAATTCAAAGGCTTTTTTCCACTCTTACTAATTTACATTGCTTGCTATCATTGCTTATCTTTAGAAAGACAGGACCATCTCCTAATCAAAGCACAGCTCCTCTTCATGCCCTCTTTCTGTTGGGGTACCTTCGGGCTTTTCTTCTTGGTCCTCTACACTTCTCAAGCCATATGCATGGCATGGTCACAAAAGACAGCTAATAAACTTATTTAGATTTCAATACCACTTACATGCAGATCATATAATGCTGAAGACATTATTATTTTGCATCCCCAACTGCCTTTTTGCAGTATTTTCATTCATGACCTTCTGCTTCCTAAAACTTAAACCATCTCTCCAGACAAAGCACAACACCCTGCTTCCTAAAACGTAAACCACATCTTCTGACAAAATACAACCCGTTTTCCCATCCACCTTCTAAATAACCACCGTCCTATATGGTGCAAAACACAAAACATACTCACCTAAAACCCAGGTCATATGGATATCCAGTCTGAGCCTGCTTCTTTGTTTATGAACCTCCTTCATTAGGTGTCCACATTATTGTTTGGTGGCAAAGCTGAGAAGACTGAATGTTGCACAAGCATGTCAGGGTGAGTGGTATGTCCATTATAAAACTCAGGATAAGAAGTCTTTTGAAATGGAAACAAGGGACCTGGAAATTTGAAATGCAAGGGACCTGGAAAATGGATTAGGGTGGGTATACCCACCTTAACACAAAACAAATAAACTACCGTGGGATGTGTTGAGTGGGCTGAGATGGAGGACTAATTTAAATTTAACATGAGTAAAACTAGATTGATTTTCCTTTTTATTCTATTTCTCTACCCAAACAATAAATATTGAGAACACCTCGGTATCTTCAGTTCTTCAAGCATGCAAGGTAATAATTATCTATGCTCACTCATTTATACTCTGCAATCTTTTACTAACCAATTTGTTTAAAGTTTATCTCTAAAACATATCTTGCATTTGTCAGTTTCTAGGAAAAGACACTACTAAAATGCTAGTGCCTGGCCTAATCATATCTCACCTTGAGTATTCGAACATTCTTTTTTTGTGATGTACCAAGAAACTAGCACCTCAACAATCCATAAAAAAATGTCCCTTGTCTCATCCATCTCTTATCTCACTTCTCCAATGCTGACCCTTTGCCAAGCCCTTACTGCCTGCTAATACCCATAGAATGTCTTTTCCTACATCTCCTCACTAATTTTCATGCAATGCAAATACTTAAAAAATATATATTGGGGGGTAATGAGGTGATTGCACTTTGTAATGTAATGCTAAACAGAGGTATACATACATACATATACTACATTATTATGTCACATTAATTTTCAACTTCTACCAACTTCCACTGTGCACACAACTTTCTTCTGTCCTCTACCAGAATCATTTCCCTACGTTCATGTATACAAACCTACTCCTGAGCTTCTTTCTTGCCCTGAAACCCTCTTCCAAAACATATTACCTATTTTCCAACCCCTGAAATCTTTAAAACATACCTTTTTCAGACAAGCATTTAGTATAACCTAGGCTATTGCCTTAAAGTGGAACTAAAGTGAAAATAAAAAAATGTGAAAATAAAAAAATAATTTGCGCAAATCCATCGATCCCACTCGAACGGTTTTCCATATGGTGCCTCATCATCCTGATTTCTTGCTTTGTCCTGCCACAGAGGAAGTGCCAGACGCCACCATTTTCTCCTTTTCCTCTTCTTCTGCCTACGTCACCCGATCTCGCACTGTGCAGGTGCAAGATTTGATGACATACGCTGCTGTAGTTGTAAAAAAAAAAAGTGCTGATCTCCGATGTGTGAGATCAGTTCTAGTCTCCTGGGATTTGTGACATGCCTATCCCAGGAGGCTCTGCGCTCCTATCCAGTCTTTACCGTTGTGGGGGCATTTAATTAAATTTAATGTCATTTAATGAAAAAAAATTAAGTCAAAACACATTTTTACCTTATATAAAAGGATTATCTACTCTTCAATATAAAGTAAAAATTGTTGTGTCCGCTTTAAGCCATAGAACATTTTACACTTTTTTGCTGAATCTGACTCAGGAACTTAACCCCTTCAGATATACAGCTTACTGACTTCTTGCCCTTTTTTTTCCTCACTATCACTTTAGAATTCAAGCATTAAAAGACAGGGTTCTCTCTCCGTTCTTTGTTGTATGTTTAGTTAGACATTGTTGCTATTACTTATAGATATATTTAGGTTTTTATCTACGTCTGTACTATGCACATGTTTGTGTCCTTCTTTGTACAGCACTACAGAGGACTACTGCTTTGTAAATTAATAATATTATGTCAAATTGTTTCTTGGATTGACCTGACTCCTCTCATCAGGCAGGGCACAGTAGGAAAAAAGAATAAATAGTCACATGACCAATACCAATATCATAGAAGACAAGAACATAGACTTTACATGTATTATTTATAATACCTGGGACACTTCAATTAGGAAAAGAAACTGAAAAAGCAACATTAAAGGAAATAGGGGTAAAAAAAATATTCGACCTTCTACTGCTAAATATCGGGAAATGTAGATACTTTTCAGGCATGCTGGAGTTTTGATGTTGCATCAATCTAAACCACTGACCTGGAACAAGCATGGAAAAAGTGAAGTCAGTACTGTTCATGCACATACTCCTTTCAAGCTGAAAACCATGAAAATAATAAATACACGTGTAACAGCCAGAGCACCAACATTTAAGAAAGTACAACGCCATATTTTTTAGGTTAGGTTTAATATATAAAGCTAAATGTATGCCTGCAAAATGTTTAAACAATTCAACTCCTCTTTTGTGCCTTGTTGTACTAGATGTTTAAATTGGTTGTCCTATGCCAAGCTGAGGTCAGAATGCACTCAGTATATTTCCTGTAACATAATTTTAAGCTATAGATCAGATTTAGCTGCTGATCTGGGTCTACATGGTCAATGCATACATTAAAGATAATACATTCCGGTGCCAGAAGGTGTTTTACATTAACCTATGCTTTTGCAAAATTGCATTTTTCTGATCTTTAGTTTGATCATTCCTCACTCCAATTGAAAATTAACTTTAAGTTTGAATTTACAGAATCAGGAAACTTATGTTCAAGCACAATCCCTTGGAGCAGGCAAAGTGTATTTAAAAAATGTTTTTACAAACCGTACATCACAAATGTGTAAATCTTTTGTTAAAATATTATCTAAATAGAAACTAATTCTATTCTTAGTCATTATTATTTGAAAATAGATTTGTCCAGGACAGAAGGGATAAAAAAAAAGAAATGCCATTAAAAGCTAATTTACCAAAACCAGGAAAAAGTAATAGGAGAGCCTCAGGAATGTGCATTTACCTCCGGTCCAGAGGTTCTCCCGTTACTTTTTCCTGCTTCTAGATATCCTTGGTTTAATGGACAGCAACCTTAAGCTCAGTTCCTCTGATCCCAGGTTGTCCTAGACACACCCCACTGGACAGTAAAACTGGACAGTAAAAGGAGAAGCCATATAGTAATAGGCTCATCTATCTGTCATTCTGCTTGCCTTTTGCTAGCACATGAGTTGATTGAGTCCTTGGGCCTGATTTATTAAAGCTCTCCAAGACTGAAGAGGATATACTTTCATTGGTGAAGCTGGGTGATCCAGCAAACCTGGAATGGATTTCTTAAAAGTAATTTGCTATTTGCTAGTAAGGTTTGCCATTGCAGATTTGCTGTATCACCCAGCTTCACTGATGAAAGTATTTTTTCCAGCCTTGGAGAACTTAAATAAATCAGACACATTGCCCCTGATTCATCAAGCAGAATCGGATTATCGGTCGCGCATTCGTATTAGCGATCCGGAATCGTACGCGGTCGCGCTATTCAGCAACGGAAAAAGCT
>NC_092858.1:122898509-122911002 GCF_032062135.1 Pyxicephalus adspersus
ACGCGCATACTCGAGTCCGGACCGCGGTAATCCGCGATCGATGGCCGCGCGTACGTTCGCGCTTCCAGCGAGCGCGGATTTCATTGATGAATCAGGGGCATTGTGTTGCTTCTTCCTTTCACAATCCATCTCTGTGTTACTGGTGCTACAATAATCTTATAGCGGGTCAAATTTAGGTAATTACACCAGTTGCATTTAAAAAATAATAATAATGACAAATTATGTGTATAGTTTATGTCTGCCTAGAGTTCAGATTCAAATACAGTTTGCAAATGCAAAATGTATCCAGGCTGCTGCTGGTCAACATTTGTGATATTTCCAGATGGTGGCTAATTAATCATTTCCATCATATATTAGTATTTATTAATATCATTTAGTGCTACCCCTCTGTCTTCTGCAGCCATTAGGGAGACTCTGATACCATTAACATCAGTATAACCTACTCTTTATTCCAAAATTTCTATATGGAGTCAAGAAAAACAAATCTTTCTATAAGCATGCGATGTGTAGGCAGTACACAGACCCCATTGTCCATGTAACAAATAGCTTGAATGTGTAAAAATCCTCCTATGAATTGCACAGAAAAATCTTGGGTTCATAGAAATGCATAAACTGGATGTTCTCAGTTCTTTGTTTTGTTACAGCACAGCAGATCTATTTATCTTTCAGCACCTGATAATTATTTGCCCACTCGAATACAGAAAGGCAAATGAAAAAAAAATGATTTCTTATATTTTGCTTGCTCTGTATGATACAGGTGGCTAGGTAAAATGTGCTGTGATACAAATAAAATTCTATTAACACTTCTTCAATAAACTGTGACTGTTATACCCTATGAGGACAGGCTTATGATTCCCATGTATCTCTGACAGTAGCTGAGAAAATATCATTATCGCTTGTTGGTGTCTTAATATTAAAATAATGGGACTGATTACATTGTGCAGTGCATAACTATGGGGACCCTGGCTCTTTATCATTTGACTTAAATGGACCTGATGTGGGGGAAAAAAATCAAACTTGCTCCATATAGCAGGTTCCTCCAGCTGACATTATGTGCTGTATATGGTATAGGGGACACTAGTGCTATGACAAGGGGACACTACAAGGGGTTGGTTTGGAGGCTGCCTTACCTTTTGCCTTGTGTCAATAATAAAAAGGATCCTCGGGTGCCTTTTTATCAGGCTTCTAATTGATCTGTTGCCGAAATGAAGAAGTCTCACAATAGCCAATCTGGTGACCAGGAAATATGGTTATTATATGTATACTAGTGTGCCGTGGAAATTTAAGGCATCACAGTCATGAATATTAAGGGAGACTTATAGGCATGTGGAGGTTTTCTGATAGCAATGAGCAAGGCAGAGAAGGTAAAGAAAGTTGGGGAGTCCATGGACAAAATACAAGGGGCACCAGTCCCTAGGTACTGGACTTAAAAAAGGCGTAGGTTAAATTATTGTTGTGAAATGCCATATGTGTGAATATGTATGCTATGTGGTGCAACTAATAGTTTGTGTATCATTAACCTAGTTTAGGTTTACTTTAAGGAGGATGGAGAACCTGGGATACTTAAACGTAGGTCAAATTAAACGTAGGCACAGATCTATGTTTTTCTACAGTTATTTCTTATTAGGAGCCATATCTGTCGACAGGAACAGCAGTCTTGACTTTGTGGTCACTACAACCCACAGTGCACATTTTCAATAACCTTTCTAACCTTTCTTTTTTTTCTCCAATGCCTGCTAAACTTTAAACAGTTTAATGGACATTTTAAAAATTTATTTGGTGGACAGAAGTTAGCTCAATAGCCGAGTCAATCAGTATCATTCTCATCCCAGCTAAATTCATGTTGTGTACTCCTCAGTTTCTTAACAAGAGAAGACAATAACATATCATATAAATATCAATATTTGGATTTGCCTAGCCTTCAGAACATCTCATCTTAGGAGGTGCACTACCCCTCTGGGCAAACAGCAGGTGATCTCCCACCATCCCTGGGTACAGTACAGTAAGTACAGTAAACTTGTTCATGAATGTTGTATTACATTGGAGTTGGATTGGATGGAGTTGGAGTTGAATTCCATAACTCCTATAGAGATTGTGTGTTATAGTGAAGGTGTGCAAAGCTGCATTGTACTTCTAGTGGTTCTTCCAAAGGTTCATATGTATATCTGATAACAATTTGTGTAGCATTGCATCTTGTGTATATCTGACATAGATCAGTGTGCATCTGGGTTTTTGTATGGTTGCCTGACAGCCATGCTGTTTACAGGTTGGAAGCATGGGAAAATCACCTAGATTTTACACAAATCCTAGTTTACAGTAAATTGTATGTAAAATTATAATATATCTCTGTGTGTCTGTCCAGCCAGATTTAGGAAGCACCTTCCACAAATGGCAGAGCAATATTGAAGGCTGAGTTCCCTGTTCCATAGTATTGTGTTACTGTACAAACTGGGCCTAATTTAGTAAACCTCTTCGAAACTGGAGAAGAAAAACTATCATGGGTGAACCTGGATGATCCAGTGAACTTTGACTGGATCAGGTCCAGGATTGAAAACATTTATCAACTAATAGCAAATTATTTTGATAAAATCCATTCCCAGTTCCTTTTCCAACCAATCAAAGATCCCCTGTCCTAAAAACACAAAAAGAAGTGATAGAAAAAGTGAGGGAAATGCCCTCTTAGACTGTCAACAAAGTTCCTACTGATATATTTCCCTCTGCTGTTCTGGTGTATTTCACGGTAGTTATCAGGACAAAAAGCGTTAATGTCACTAAAAGGACCCATACTTGAATGCAAAACTTTCTAGCTTTGAATACCCTTTAATATATATTTATTTAGATGCCATTTGATGATTAATATTTCCTATAACAAATTATCACTTTTTTATAACAAAAAATAAGAAAAAAAAATCATCTTTTGTACCATATCAAAAACTTGTTGATAGATTTTGCTGTGTAACATAAAAAGGTACTGAAAGCTCAGATATGTCTATTCCCTATAGCTACTTTTAAGTAGTATTGTAGACCTTTGATGGTAAGGCTTGTGCTCTCTCTTTATTGTACTAGCAAATATAACTTGGCCACTAGATGTCACTCTATGCTATTCACATAATTGGCAAATATGGTCATAAATGTTATATATTTTAGTCAAAAAATAAACCGTACCCTGCTACATTGTCTTCAGCAGATTTAGGCAGTTATATATGGTAATAAAGAGGACTTCATGTTTAAATATTTACTGACTGTTTTATACTGGAGTTTTTTTATTAAGCTATGATGTATTCAGCCCTTGCACTCTTGTTAACTATAAGATAAAAGAGACAAGTCATACTCAATAGAGAATTTAATACATTCTCTGTAATGGAGAAACCTTCTTCTATTTCTTTTTCAGTGTTTGTAGATATGAGTTACAATATCACAACACCAGGAGCTTAACACTGATCATGATGTTCTAATTCACACATTGGTAAGAGAGGTTGGATCCAACGCTGCAGGTAATACAATAAAAATAGAATTCAGCACTAAAGTTACCTTAAATCTCTTTTTTTTCTTTTTTTTATAAAAGAGATTTGGTGTCTATATAGGACTCCCAAATTTCAAAAAACTTTGCTACCTTAGATTCCCTATTCAAGGATGCCTCAATCCAAGCCATTTGAAAAACTCAAAACCCAATTTTTCTTTAGAAAGCCACAGAGTTGATGGACTTGGGTCTAGCCATTTATGCAATATAGTTTTCTTGGCCACCAAAGAAAGGATAGCCAATAGATTTCTACTTCCCCTTGTGATTCTTGCACCCTGCAAATCATAAGTGCCTAAAAAAGCCTATTATGGAGTTAGAGGAACATTGCCAAGTAAGAAGTACTTCTTACAAAAAAAGAGAGGAGTGACTAATAAAAAGATGTTTACCCCTAATCCTATGACATAGTATCCAACAAGAAAACAATATCAGGTTTGATATCACTTCTTCGGGTAATAATTCTTCATGCATATGTAATACATACTTTAAATTAATATGAGGTACAAATTGTTGATCCAATGTGGAATCAGCATACACGTTACTATCATGTAGCCAATCCTTAATATATCTCAAAATGGAAGTGGCCCTATATAAATCTATATGCAGAAAATTTATTCCTACATTCCTCGTCCATTGTTGCAGTACTGATAGACTTAATCTGGCACATTTACCTCCCCATATAAATTCAGAGAACAGCCTATTAAAGGCTCTAAGATCCGACTTTTTAATTACTATGGGTAGAGATTAAAGAATATAAAGGAACTGTGGAAAAAGAATCATTTTTATTAGACTTATCCTTTCCAGGTATGAGAGCATAAGCTTGGACCAGTTACGCACTTGTTCGGAAAAAGCTCGAAAAATAGATTCTATATTCTGAGAATACAGTTTATAGGGGTTTTTGGTCATTTGTACTTTCTCCCTACACCATATAAAAGGGTAGTCTTTACTCCATGCAGGTCTGACAAACCTTGTAAGATACAAAGCCTTGGATTTGTCCAAGTTAACAACACCATATCGAGTAATTGGATTCAAAATAGTTGCTAAATAATGCCGTGGATTAAAAATATATAACAACAAATCATCAGCAAAAGCAGTGATTTTAAGAATACCTGATCCCACTGAAATACCTTTAAACTCAGATAAATCCTCTTGGAAGAGGGTCTAGAGCCAAGTTAAATAAGATTGGAGAGAGGGGACATCCTTGTCTAGTACCTCTAGAAAGTGTTATGGGCATCGACAAATCGCCGTTGATAATCAATTTAGAAGATGAATTATTATATATATGTTGAAAATAGGTGTCCGAACGCCCTATTTGATAATAGAGCATTAGGCAAAGTCCATTCTATGTTATCAAAAGCTTTTTCAGTGTCCAACTTAATAACATAAATTTAGAATTCTGGGTCCTAGAAGACTGTAGGGTATCTGAGATAGCTGCTTGAATCCTAATAGTTGAGTGCTTGTTACGGACAAAACCCGATTGGTGATTAGTTAATATAGTAGGCATAAAAATCTGCAATCTATTTGCCATTAATTTAGCCAAAATTTTGTAATCACAATTCAACAATGAAATTGGTCTATAAGAAGAAGAATTGATCAGGATCTTTGCCTGGTTTTGGAATTAACGTAGTATAAGCTTCGTTAAAACCTGGAAAAGGCACCTGATGAGACAATATTTCATTATATAATTATGCAAGTAAGGGGGTTATTGCCGGAGCTAAGATTTTATAATCTTCTGAAAAGCCATCCAGATATGGCGTTTTATTAGAAGCTAAAGTATTAATTGTGCAAAGGATTTCTGATTCTGAAACTGGAGCATTAAGTTGCTCCCTATAAACTGAAGATAATGTAGATAAATTAGCTTTTTCTAGTAAAGTTTGCAGTAACTGAGGTTGAGAATCCTGAGCAGTATATACATTTTTATAATAACTTTCAAAAACCTTTAAAAAATCTTGGTTAGATATAAGAAAAGTATTAGAAAATGGGTTCTTTACTCTCAAAATATGACGCTTAGGGCCCAAAGGGTTAGCCAACCTCGACAACATTCTACCTATTTTATTCCCCCATCTATAAAATTTATGTTTAGTATAATAAGCTTGAGTTTTCACTCTAGTATCAACATGCAAATTCAATTGAACTACCGCTTCCTGCAAAAATTTCTTGCTTTCTCTTTTGTTAAATTGAAGATACACTTTATATCGTTGCACAACCTGATCCTGGAGAGCGTTATACTGTTGATAATATTCACAATTACGCTTTGCTACATAAGACATAATATATCCACTTATAACAGCTTTCATAGTACGCCACAACAAAATTGGGGTATCCCAATGTTGTAGATTATCATCAAGTCTATCTGCCCAATGAGATTGAAGATAAACCTTAAAAGAGGAGGAATAAGAGGAGAAATAAGTTGGAAAACACCACAAAAATGTTTTCCTAACAGATTGTTCTAACTGCAGTTGAGAAATCAGAGGAGCATGATCAGAGAGAGTAAAATTCCCAATAGACACCTTATTAATTTTTGGAAATAGGCCTTCTATTGCCAATAGCAAGTCAATTTTAGAAAATGTAGAGTGAGCTTTAGAATACCAAGTATAGTCCTAAGTATAGTTGAATGTAAAAGACGCCACACATCTACCAAAGGAGTATGAAACAATAAACGCTTTAATTCAAAAGTACATGGATCTGGTCTAATATTAGTTTGCCTTGATCTGTCAAGTGATGGATCAATGACTGTATTAAAATCTCCAACCAAAATTAAATTGGGATAAGAATTAGTAAATTGGGATAAGTAAGAATCTTCTTACGGAGATCAATAAAAAAGGTAGGAGAATTATTATTGGGTGCATATATGAAACCAAAAGTATAACTGGTACCTGTAATCTCCAGTATTACAAATAAATATCTACTAGCAAGGTCAGGTTCTGTAGAGATAATTTTATAAGGCAGATTTTTATTAAACATGAGAGCCACATCTCTCTTTTTGGTTTTAAAAGCATGTAAATCACCTCACCTATCCATGGGGCTCTAAACCATGGGGCCTGACCCTCCTTCCAGCATGTCTCCTGCAAAAACACAACATCTGGAGATTGTGTTTTCAAATGTACTAGCACATTTTTACGTTTTTGATGGCTATTCAAGCCCACTACATTCCAGGAAATTAACTTTAAAAGAGACTTTTATTTTTCAGATGATAATAAAACATCATGCATCATAGATGTCATACAAACTTAAAGTGCAAAACAACTAGCAACAGAAAAAAACCCAAATCTTGACCGTAACCATTCCAGCAAGTGGCCCTTAGTTCATCCAATACGATTTAAAAGACATAAAGTGAAAATTTTGGAAAACAAGATCTCATTACAAACAATACTCCAAATATAAATCACTGGTTTTCCAAAAGAAAAATACATTGCCTGTGAATAATAAATAACCTTTACATAAAAGTGACCCTGAATATGACCATGTAAATCCGATTCTCTTTTGCTTTTATAATCAACAAATACCAACTGTCGGCGTATCCCGACAGAGGGGCACAGTATTTGCAAAAAATCATATAACATAAACAAACAAAAAAAGTGCATTGCAGTAAACAATAAACAATTGCATCTCTCTATTTAATCAATTAACTTCCCTCAGAAGATCAGGTAGACTATTTAAGCATTTCAACTACATCAGCTGGATCATCGAATAACTTAACCTGCCCCTGCCAAAGAACATTCAGTTTGGTAGGGTACAAAAGAGAAAAACGGATGCACATATCCACCAATCGCTTGCAAACTTGGGCAAAAGTTTTTCGTTTTTGTGTCACAGCAACGGAGTTGTCCTGGAACATCAGAATCTTGTTACCCTCTACATGGAAATCCCGGATCATTCTTTAGGCTCCCAACACTGTTTCTTTATCAATATAAAGAAAATATTTAGCTATTACAGGTCACGGACGTTGTGCCATAGAATGGCGCTCAGGGATTATCCGATGAACTCTTTCAATACTCCGTAGGGAACTAGGTGCAAGGTTCAATGCCTTCATCAAAGGGGTTGTAAGAAATGGAACCAAATCATGACCTTTGTATGATTCTGCTATACCAATAAAGCACAAATTAGACCTCCTATTCTGATTCTCCATATCCTCTAGTTTGGTTTCTATGGAGGTGAGTATGGTATCTTGAGCAGCAACTTTAGTATTAGATTGTAAAAGCTGATCTTCCAAGTCACTTACTCTCTGTTCCAACTCAGTTATGCGCTGAATATTGGAGGAAATATTCACTAATGCAGATTTAATGGATTTTTGCAAGCCCTCAAATTTATTGTCAAAATAGGGCAACAAGATTTCAGATACTGCAGAAGCAATTCCTGAATGATCAGGTGACCCAAGCAATGGGTCGGACCTTGATTCTTCTCCCTCTGCATATTCCATAGAAGACTGGTGTTGAGACAGAGACCCTGATTTATGAAAGGTTGAAAGGCTGGAGAGAATACACTTTCGTCAGTGAAGCTGGGTGATCCAGCAAACCTGGAATGGATCTGGTCCAGGATTCAAAACATTTGCTAGCAAATAGCAAATGATTTTTAAAAATCCTTTCAATGCTTTCTGTTAACCCAGTTCACTTCTGAAAGTGTATTCTCTGAAGAATGGAGAGAATTGGAGAGCTTTCACAAATCAGGCCAGAAGGAGAAGAGGGAGTAGGGGAACCAACTTTTAATGGAGGTTTAAATTTTTGCTTATTAGTGTTCTTGCGCGTAGAAGAGGACTGTTTCCGAACAAATGTATTCATTATGTAGCAATAGTTGAAGTAATACTCTAAAGACTTAAAAAAAAGGATATACAGATGTAAGTCCCATGTAATTACAGACTCCAATATATTGACCATAAGATGGAAAAAAAAGATGAGATGGCTCTATGAAGGAGAAACAATAAATGAAGATCCGTTTCAAATGCTCTCAACAGAATGAAGGTCAGCAGAAATGCACAAATCTTCCAAAAAAGATGGATTTCTTTTTAAACAGTATCCAAGTACTTGCAGCAGATGAAAAAAAGATGCTAGAAGGTAAACAGGTACTCACAAGTTCCGAGTTATAGGATTAAAAAAAAGGCGCCTTTATGCAGAGCTAAACAGCGTGTATGGTATAGACCTGATATGGCCGCCGTCAACCATGCGTCAGAACATCCAGCGCCGACTCCGCAATGTTTCTGCAGCATGAGAGCCGCTCGGATAAAGCTCTCACACAGCTAGATTGCTCCCTGCAACGGCCCCCACCATCGGGGTAGATCAGCAGGATACCGGTGGATAGAAAAAAGATCGTATATCTCTTTAAAGTGTAATGTACATTACAAATATGTTTTAGAATGCAATAAATTAGTCATCATTTAAAAAAAAAAGATATAGCCTGGAAAAACCTTCAATGAAACAATAAGATCCTAAATTGCAATTTTAAACTATTAGAAAATTAGAGGAGCTCGGACCAGGAAAATCCTGTGCCTGACTATATCAAAGGCCTGATTTGAAATTAATTTTTTGTTTAAAAAAATGCAAACGCTTATTTTTGGTGAAACATCACTAGGCATTTTGTTCTTTAGCTAATTTTAAGAGCTTAGACAGAATGAGGGTTGTCTGAATCATATTTTCTGTTCTAGTCGCCTCTATCACCTATCTGTCCCTATTAGTTGCTCCAAGCTATTCCAGTGGGACTAGCACAGTAACAGAAAATGGTGCCTTCCATCACTTTGCACTGTCATCGGCCCTGGCATAGGTTGAAACTGAGTCGGAATTGACTGTGACCACAACTGTATGCCCACCACTATTTGAAATAAAGGCAATTATTTGATGACAACTACCTGTTACAACCCTAATATAAACCCTAATATAAAGTATTTTCCCTTAAAAAAAAAACAGATGAAACCTCTCCAACCTCTTGAAGACAGCCCTTGGAGCTCTTTCTAGTCCCAACTTGAGTGATCATCTCTGCAATGTACGTGTAAAAATAAAGACAGATGTGAAAGACAGACACACTGATACTATCCAACGCCACACATGTCATGCTGTTGCTGCTATTTTTGTGTCTCAAAATTTGTTCCAAAAAAAAATTTCAGCAGGGAACCCTAAAACTTGAAAGTTATTTTAATGGTTCCCACATGTTAAAAAGGTGCAGAAACACTGGTCTAGAGTTTAAATAAAACCCCTGTCAAAGTTTAGAAAGGTACAAATTCTTATTAGATTTAGGGTTTTAGGTTATCATTCACCTAATCAGCCCTTGAGTTATTTAGGTGTTTATGGTCTGCTTTAGGTATGCAAATAAGATGGTAGGACTGACAGAGGGCCAGGGGGGAACAGAGCTCAGGACACGGCATGGCAGACCAGAGACCAATAGAAAAGGGCAGATGCAGAAACAGAATGCACTTATGGGTTTACAGATAAACTCAATCATGGGTGAGGTGGTCAGGTGTTGGGTGAGTTTTATTTTTGACCCTAGCCAATCAAAAGCTCAAAGAAAAGTCTAGTCTAGAATTAGGAAGCAGGGCCAGAAAAAGAGGATTCCTCCTCCAAAGCATGCATATTCCACATCCAATGGGCAGTGCAGCACTGCTGGAAGTGTATGGAGCACACATGCCCTTCTGCATGAGCTGGGTGCCCGCAGAGCATGTGATCATCTGGAGAGCAGCACTGGACTAACGGGTTAGGTTAGTATTAGCACATATAGTCTGTAAATATAGCAGCGGCATGAGGGGGACAAAGCAGGTTCTCCCAATACACACTGTGTGTAAGCAAAGTAGATTAGGGTGGACACAGGACTATTTTACTCTGAGCAAAGAGAGTGCGATAGGAATTGTCTGTGTTTTAGGAAATTCCTGAACCCATGAAAAGTATTTAGTTTTCCATGGTTGACTATTGCACAGGTCTGGAAGAAATAAACAAAAGACACCAAGATTCAAGTAAAATAGCAAAAGTTATCATACAAAATTTCTGTAAAGTTGTGATTTCAACTTCAATTTCTGTGTGCTAAGGATACATTATTGAATAAAGGTAATACATGGTGCTAAAACTGGCCCCAATCACAAAAGAGTTAAAGCATAAGTAAATGTTTAGCAAAATATTGTATCCCACAAATAAAAACACACCTCTGAAATATAAAAACTAATATGACTGCAAAATCTAGTCTTTATTCTTCTTAAAATTTTACACCTATAGCCCAGGCAATGTTGCTAGGAATGCCACACAATGGTTCTGGACCTCTTTCCAGTGGATGCACTAGACTGTATGTTCAAAATAGAGTTCAAATTGGGTAAAGTTTCCCCCCAACCCTGGACACGTCACTCACTAAAGCAATAAATATAGCTCATACGGCATTACTGAAAGATCTTCTTTTGTAACTTAATAAAACTTCTGAATGAATATTTGAAAGACCACCCTTAAAATGCAGTCACAGTTTTGATTACCGTGTTTCCCCGATTTTAGGACATCCCCATTAAGTAAGCCACCCCTGATTTTTAAAAAAATAATTAAAATAAGACACTCACCCGTTTATAAGACAGCTCGGGGTATCTGATCCTGCGTGTGTGTCTCTGATGCTGGCTGTCGGGCGTGTCTATTCCTGAGCCAAACTGAAAGTAAAAAGCCTGCACATGATTCTGAACAAGGAAGCAAGCTGCTGATCCCTGCACTAACGGAGATCCCTGCACTTAATTACGGGTAAGTGATCAGAAGGGGACAATCTGGCCACATGTAAACACACAGATCTTCACCACATTCTGTTTCCTAACTTTCATGCAGCACAAGTGCATCTCAAGCTTCTAAACACCTAAAACATTCATGGTTATTTGCTGCCCCAATAATTTTCATATTTTAAAATTTAATTTTTCAATTTTTTTCCTGTGAACAGATTGTAAATAGCAGGTTAGTGAACATATTAATAAAAGGATTTGATCATAACTACATCTATTTTTTCTGTAACATGGTGACTGTAATGTCTAATTTCTGATAAAAAAAAACATTCAATTCCAAAGAGAATTGGCAGTGACGCCTTTTTTTAAAGGGGGCAGGCCTCCCTCCCTGCAGTTCTCCCAAACGTATTGAGAAAGGCCTACACATCATCATGCGGCGTCATCTTTTGTAGAAAGAGGCTGGCCCTTATGGAGCTTCCGTTGCCCTAGGTAACTGGCAACCCCTCTGGTCCGGAAGCAGCAAGCTTCTGTATCACGTCTGTCAAAGCTTGCCGGTCACTCTCTACCGTCTTTGTCACTTCAGCTAGCTGGGCTGACAACAGGCGGTTTGTCTCATGTTGTGCACAGAGAGCTTCGTGCTGTGCTCGCAAAAGGTGTGCATCTGTCTCCCTCTGTGCAGCAATTGCTTGCTGTTGTGCAGCATTAGCAAGCAGTTGCTTAATGACGTCCTCCATGTTACTGCCACTCTGTACACCGGCCCTTTATATCTGCTGCTGTAAACTTAGCTGTCTATACTGCACACATCCTCCACCAAATGTGGATTATCACAGGGGGGATTTCCTCAGGATAACGGGACAGCTTTAAGGCAGGTAAAAAGTCAGCCTTCTTGGAATGTCCAAACAACAGCAAGAGGGTTTATTGAACACAGAAAATGTCCACAGAATTTGCAAAATAAAATAAACACTGGCCCGGCTCGGAATCTGGCTACCTCGCAATATCAACACTGTTAACTCACAGTTTTGGAGTGCGGTTTTGAGGCTTGCTTTCCTGGAGCTTTGCTCCCTTCCCATGCGTGAAACACACTACTCTCCTTAGCCTTTGGCTGATCACCTTTTTACAGCAGGTCCAGGTGAACACATCTCAGCCCCGCCAGTATTAGCAATACCTTGTCACCATCACATTGGCAATACAGCAGCTTGTAGTCAGATTAAGTGATAACATGACATATTTAAATAATTGGAATAATATATACAAATCTTTGGCCCATTATACTTTGCTAGACAGTGGAAACATATAAAAAGTGACAGTTACCACAG
>NC_092858.1:122912711-122914549 GCF_032062135.1 Pyxicephalus adspersus
CAACAGGTCAGGATTGAAGATTAAGAAGATAATGCTCTGATTAAAAGGATTTCCAATCAGAGCCTAACCTATTAGGAAAGAGACTATTGGACAGATATACTAGGACCAGCCTTAAAAAAAGGATTTATTGAGCAGTACATTCTGATCAATAGCATTTACTCTAAAACACTATGGGAAAAGATTGTCAAAATCAAGATCAAGTACATTTAATTACAAAATTTTCTTAACAGTCATCTCACAAAAAATTCTTAAAATTCCCAAAATATTGGCACCTACTCACGCAGGACAAAATCATACATAGATATGTAGATGTGGATCCAGTTAATACATAAGAAAAGCATCTTCCTTATAAAATAAACTAGTGCATAGTCATTTTGAGGATTATATTAACACTGTCTCGGTATTGGAACCTAAAAAGGGCACTTTCAAATGTCAAGAGTGTAAACAATGTAACTTTATTACCATGGACATCCCAAAGAATTTTCCAAGAAATTTTAAATTCCGTCCCAAACATTTTGTGTTTTGCAACACGAGAGGAATAATTTATCTCTTGTTCTGTATTTGTGATGCTTTCTGTTTGAAAGACGTTTTGTCCTTTAAAAAAATGAATATATAAACATGTTTATGACGTTACAAATTCTAATTTGATGTCCCCCGTTGGAAACATTTTATTAAATGTCAAAAATCATGTCCACATCATGTACGGTTCTTGGCATTGGACCACTTATGTCCTAGTCCCTATGGTGGGAATTATGATAATGTATTACTAAAATGTAAATGCAAATGGTTTTATCAATTAAAAGCCAATGTATTTCCAGGCCTCAATGAACAAATTAGTTTCAGATGCCTTTTGCATTTTAAACAACAATCATATATGTCATAATATGACAGTTGAAATATAAATATGATAACACATATGGATGTGTTGGCAAATGTGATTAAACATATGAATTCTTTATGATATGCTTAACTAATTTGTTACTATGCACATGTGTTGATATTGCCTACAAACATTTTTTTTTTAATCTTTGTATTATTAATGTGTTTTTTTATTGCTCGTCATCTGTCTTTACCTGTTTTCTTTTCATAATTTATTTTTTAGTCTATACATATTTTGTGTAACACTTGGCCTGTTTTATAGGATTGTTTAGGAAATTTGACAACATTTCTGATGAACAATAATTGGTTCCTTACCTTGTTGTGCACAATTTTTGTAGTTGTTGCTGGAAAACAGGGATTCCTCTCCATTTGGCTGTCTGATTGAATGCCCTGCTCCTAGTAGAGATAAGCTTGCATTCCAGATTAGAACACCAGTTCAGCTGTACTTGTAGGAAGTGGTGTAATTTCGTTCCAAGGTGGAACACAGGAACTTCCTACTTCTAGCTTATCCAATGAAAGTGATGTAATCACGCCCGCTGCCAGGAAAACACATGGATCTTATCCTCTTGTCAGCATTGTAGTATATATAGAGATCTTTGGACTCACTCCTGTGGATGATATAGTGGCTGCTTGCCACTGTATATATATGTACTCAACAACAACAAACCTGGGCATACAATACTTTGGTATTTCCCTCTCGGTAATGTATTGTTATCTCTCCAGGAAGATTCAGGGCCCTTATTACCTAATACAACTCCAAACCAGACAACTATTGATTGACTTTAATGAGGATTTTACTAAGAGAATTTTTGTACATTTCCTTAGTCAGATATACTTATCATGGAGTCAGATGACTAGTGATTATAAGACAGGGCATCAATTCTTAAAAAAAGTTGGGTCTTCAGTATGGTGCCATAAAAAATTCAGGGTTTATGGGAAGACAATGTAAGTTTATAGGC
>NC_092858.1:122914909-122960613 GCF_032062135.1 Pyxicephalus adspersus
TATTACAGGTAGTCCCTGGGTTAGTCCCCAAGATAGGGACTGTAGGTTTGTTCTTAAGTTGAATTTGTATGTATGTCGGAACAGGTACATTATTTTAATAAATGCAATTAGAACAGATGTTTGTCTCAACATATTATTAGGCAGCCTGGTGTTAATTACTGTACAAAATTCTCACTGTGAGTTAATCACAAACAAAGAAAAAAAAATCTTTATGGAGCCTAGACATTCATTACCTTCTGGAGCAAGCTGTGCTTTGATATGCAAAGAAAAAGCAACTGCAGAGTTTGTCTTGGTCAATAAAGAGTTACTAAAGGCTGCAGAAAAAGCTCACTCTCCAAAGATCACACACAACCTCAGCTGTGTTTAGCAAAAGATTTCTTCTGCAAGTCATGCAAACTGCCCCTCCCCCCTTCAACCCTCTGTTCTGCACTCAAGCAGGCAGGGAAGCCCCTTTCGTATCTAGGAGGCGTCCGTATGTTGGATGTCCCTAACCCAGGGGCTAATAGTATTGATGTAGATATTTTGAAAAAACACCATCATTTAATGTCTTCTAGATTTTATTGTGGAATTATGTGGGCTATATGCTACATTATTAAACTAAACCATCCATAAGCATGGTTTCTCTTTGATTACTTTGAGTACTTGAAAAATTTATGTAATAATTTCCTTGGGTGGGGTTGGCTGGGTCACAACAATAGATGGCACTATGTTCTCATATAAAATGTGTAACAAACTCTTAGTATATACACATCTAACAACTCCTAAGAAAGCACCCCACTCAGTTGAATGTTTTTCATATTGAAAAATCTCTGCTTTCTCTATGGACAATTTAATTTCCCAGAATGGGAAATTAATTGCTCTGTTGAACTGGCTGTACCCAAGTAAGACTTGGCTGGCTGTACCCAAGGAAGTTACATGGCCTATATTTTCTTCTTTTTAATAAGGGGAATCTCCTAAAGTTCTCTTGCATGCCATTTGGCTCCTCTTTGCTTAAACACTGTTCTCCCCAAGACATCCAAAAATCCTATAATCACCAACTTTAAAGGGGTTATGAGAATTGGTAATGACTCCAGAGGCTTTCATAGCAAATTCTCTCTTTCAAATTTGGAAGGAAGAGACTTTTGCCACTTTTATTACCTTTCAAAATGTCTGCACTAACTGCCAGGCAATGTTAAAGGGTGGGGTTGGCACTGACTCCCATACTTTTTCATTGGATCAGGCCCAGACCCAAATCAAAATCCTAACTTAACAAATGTATTGGTGTTTCTCACAAATTACAAATTTTTATTGAAGACTAGAGTTGCTTAAACATGTCATTGTTCAGAGCTGTTCAGCTAAAAACATCCAGGTGGAACTTGAATTTGAACACTACTGAAATTGATGGAAAAGTAATTATAGTATTTGTTTATTTCTCAAGAAAGTGACTGCAGACACCAAATATCTCAGGAAACATTGTTTTAATAAAAATAAAAATATAAATTATGTACATGGAAGAAAAACACAAAAATACACACGTTGTTAAACCCTGCTCAAGGTGTTACAGAATCACAGTTATTTATGGGTTAGTAGTTGTAAGGAAGATAGCAAGCTAAAAGTATAAATGTACTTCACATTAGGCATATGTCACTCTAACTAAAAATTAACCTTCTGGCATTGCTGATTAAAAAGTAGCTTGTGGCATTTAATTTACATGGCATTACAAAGTGCACACACATACACATCTTGGTAGCAGAATAGTAGAGTATTTATTTAGGCAGCAGTACTGACACTCCTAAAGGATCAGGCAAAAGGTAACCGAAAGGCAGATTGTAACTTTATTTCTTCCTGTTGGCTCTCTCCGACATCTTCAACTTGTTTCAGTTATTTGGGACAGTCAGTTGTGACTCAACCAAGTGACATCACAGCAATTACAGACTCCATTTTGTGTTCCTGCAACAAGTCGTGTCTCCTTTGTGTCTCCATTGTGCCGAGCCCTTAGTTTTGTGAACTAGTTCCTGTACACCTCCTGTTGTTTCCAATGTCTCCAGTGTTCCCTGTGCCCGCAGTGGCCCCTGTGTCATTGCCATCTTTCTCCTGGATCCCTGGCTATTGAGCCCTGGCTTATGACCTGACCTTTCTTGCTTGCTGCATGTCTTGACCTGGGCTTTCCTTGACTATCCTCCTGCCTGGTGATTTGGTACCATGCTTGCCCACCTTGGTGTGCCCAAGGACTGCAACCTCGCTGTAACCAGCAGCACAACATCCTCACCATCAGAGGCTCTTGAGAAAACCTGGTTAGGCCTTGGACTCTGCACCTTGACCCTTTTTAGAGCTTGCACCACCTCCATACGCACCCTAGTGGTCCTGTCTCTCCCTGTGTGACACTTTGAAAATGTAATTGTAATTGTTTAAAAAAAAAAGAAATGATATACAAATATCATTTATGGGGCTGCCAGGATACCCAGCAAATCCTGGCATCATAAACTGAGCTGTGCATGTGCAGCTAAGCATTTTCCTAAAGAAAAAAACAGTGTTGTGACAGGGTGTCCCATGGCTTGGCAGGGAAGGTCCTCGATAGGATTTACATATATACATGTGTATATATATATATATATAGAGAGAGAGAGAGTCCAGGCTAAGGCGTTGTACTTGTACTGTAATCAGTCAGCTTTTGTTTGGTTTATGCAAAAGGACTTTGTTTTGACTTTATGATCAGCCAGAGAGGGAACTTCTCAAGAGATAGTTAGTTGCTAGAGCTTGGATTTTCTTTGCTGTCTTTTTTTTGTGTCATTATCTGTATGTACAGGATCGGTGCTATACGATCGTTCGTAGATATCGTGCAGGATCGTTCGTCGTTCGTTTACCAACGATAATAATTGGAAGTGTGTACGTAGCTTTAGTGACACGACTATGGACTTTGTACAGTGCTGTGTAATATGATGGTGCTATATAAATACTGCTTACAGCTCAAGGTTCAATCTGAGGCACTCTGTCTAGCCTTATCTGAATTTAATGAGTCCTGCAGACAAAAAAACAGACAGTCACAGCAGGTGTTGTGACTAGAGGGTCTGGAAGGACCCTGGTTGTCAGATAAAGAAATACCCGATAAGGTGACATTTATGACCCTAGTCTACTAGAGAGACAATTTCCAGACAAAGGCATTTTATTAGAAGACAATTTTATATTTAAAGGGAAGATCAGGAATTAATATATCCACAATATCACAGCACCATCTTGGAAGGAAAGGGTTTTTGGCCCATGGGCAGCCAAAGGTTTATTCAGGGTAGCATTAAATGTAGGCCTTAATGTTGGTTCTGTGGCCTTTTGCGGCATGCTGCTGATAGTCGATTCGTCACAAAGAATCCTTTGAAGTAAAATTATCTGGTTGACAATTCTCTCTTTTGGAATAATGCGGATATATATATATATATAGGATCTACTATTATATCAGCCTTAAGAAAACATGTGAGGCCTCCATCCCGGTGGTGAACCATCTCCATGGTGAACGTAATATGAACACTGAAATATTTCTAAGGACAGACAGCCAAATCAATCTCTTACATCAGATCACGGTTTAATTACAAATTCTTAATATACTCTGATAGTTGGCCCTTTTTGTCCCACTATTTAAAGTGGTGTTTGACAGACAGACACAATTTTGAATTCTCAAACCCCCTGAAGAAGCCCTACTTGGGCTAAACGCATCGAGAATCGAGAATGACCATATATGACCATATATATAAATGTTTTTCGGCTTGTACACATGAATATACTGTTGACGGAATCACCTTTTTAGAATAGTAGGACTGTGTAGGCAAAAGTTTCCAGCACAGCAGAGTTATGTCTAGAATAGACGAAAACATTTCTCACTAAATAAACTATACATATATTTTTAATAACTGTGCCACTAAAGGCCTGTCTAATTTTACAGACTAGACACACCTAAATACTTTACTTTCTGATAGCTTCCTATTGGTTAAAGAACATTTCCTACATATTATAGGAAATAGTATATATATAAAATAGTGGCCTTTAAAGCATAGCTGTTGGAAGTGACCAAAATTGATATGAATATGACTTGTATGTAAAGACAATTCTGCCTTCTTGGAAACAAGCTATAAACCTCATTATACGTGGAGACAGATGCAGTCCCTTAAACATCAAAGGATTGCTTAACAGAGACAATGATTGATCTTCCATGTGTGGATGCCTGAGGATAATTAACACCTTGGCCAGTTTGACCATTTGGTGTCAATTTCTGCCCAAACCTGTTCACTATAACTTCAGTTTTCCTGGAGGGGGCAGGGGTATATGACAACAATCCCAAGCCTGGGACAAGGACAGTCTGTGTGACCTCTTGATCAAGACTTCACCAAGGATGAAGGATGTGATTCGCTCTGGACCTGCAGCGGGGTGTGGTTCAAGGAGAGAAAACCCTGGTGTGTATGGTTGTGTGAGTGATTGACCATGTGCTAGAGATAGAGCTGGACCCCTCTCCTTCCCCTTTCCTATATACCCTTTACCTTCTTCCCTTTTGTCTTGAAAATCATATGTAAATAATATCCTAAGCTGTAAATAAACCTTTCCCTTTCCAAGGCACCCCAAACAGAGCACATTCTACAATAGCTAAGTGCAAAACAAAAAAGTTGTAGAGTATTGCATGTTACCAGTCATTAGATAAAGTGGCTGTATTTAGGCTTTGATTCCTTTACTTTCACCTGGTAACCTTATGAGTAGCACACTTTCTGCCCCAGGTTGGTTGTAGCAACTTGTGGTACTATTACATTTGTATTGTACCTATGAAGCAGCCATGGTTGTGGCCCAGGCTGAACATTAATCTCTTAATTTCCATTACAATGGGAATGTTGATGTTGGTCTTTTACAAAAACAAAGAGGAAAGATAAAATATTTTTGCTTTCAGCTGAGATCACAGGAAATGACAAGGAAACTGCAGTTCTGGTTAATCAACAAATATTTTCACCACATATGGAAAATTAAACTGTTCAAATTTTAAATTACCAAACTTGAAGGGCACAGAGGTAAAGTTGGTTTGATTTTTTTTAACACATTTAAGGTAAATCCAGAAGAGAATAATAAAGTGTTCCACTGAATGATATATAGGCAATATGATGGAGATTACCAATTGTGTTTAGCTTCTTAAAAGTTCTTTCTCATAAAAAAACAACACACATTTAATTATTCTCCAAGTAATTTTGCATTAGTATTTACCTAAATGATATGACAGTTGTCAATTGCTTTTTCTGTTTGCAGTAGATAATTTAATAATGTCAAGAAATGAAAGTGACATTTAAAGGTTCTTTTGTGTCATACAAATTGTTTTGCACCTCGGTTATAGTGAACTCAATACAACTCTTTAAATAGCATTTAAGGGACAGGGCAGAGCTTCCTCTTAATTGCCTGCACTGTATTGCAGCTTTGGAAAAGCAGTAGTAGTTGGTGATGAGGTTCTCAACAGCATATGGACAGACTGTATATTGATTTGTTTGCAGTTCTTTATGAATCCAATTTACTTGACTTGAAGAGCTAATCATGTTGCAGGAGTCAAAGTGCAATTATTCTGCAAGTACTAATAGGCAACTTCTGATTCAATTGTGTTTTGTGTCATTCATAGTCACTGATGACTTGTGGCACTTGACTCATTTCTCATTAGAAAACAAGAACATTGTTGTACACATACTGTATAAACATGTACAGCCTTAATCATGTCTTCTAGTCAATTAAAGGTTGCTGTTCAAACTAAGCTTTAAGATTTATGGTGGTCAAAAATAAGGTGGTTGTCAAAGTGTTCATTATTAGTGACCCTTTTTGTTTTGGCCTGAATATCCAACATTTTGCTTAGTTCTAAAAGAACATGAGCTACGTTACTGGCCGCGCGTACTTTCGCGCTTCCAGCGAGCGCGGATTTCATTGATGAATCAGGGGCAATGTCTTTAGGTACTTTAAGTAATAATAATAATTTTAAACATTAGTTGCAGAATGACCCCAGTAGTATTCAAGTTTTAATGCAAAAAATCACAGGGCCCCCTTAGTAAAATTTGTATGTTTCTTCTCTTGCTTAAAGAAAACATGCTCGCAAACTGCTGCATCTTTCGCACACAATGTACTATTTATCAAGACATGAATAACATTTGTCAACAAACACTTTCTTGCCAAACAAAATAAAGTAATTTTAGGTTATGTTTGATGCACAGATTCCAAATATGGTATTGGTTTTGCTAGCTTGGCTCAAGTTTTTGAAATAATGACCTCAATAAAAACCTTATAGAAAACTAATGAACCATGAAAATTAAGCAAAATTCAACTTGATATGCCTACGTATACAAAATTACATTTTGAAATACTTATTGTCAATATATTCTATATTCAGTATATTTACAGAACTAAACACAAAGAAGTCATTGAATGATGATCAGGACAATGTTCAGACAATGGACAATGTACTATGAATATAAAGGTACCAGAAAACCTTGGCGATTTCAGTGGGTAACAAGGGGAGAGGTTCCATCAAGTTTTAAAGGTGATGGAAGAAAGGAATCAGGGCAGAAGAGATAGACACACAATGGCAAACTACTGCTGGAGCCTTCAACATGATTGTCCTGATCATTGTAAGCGTGAATGGCCGGTGTAAATTCGCCAAACGAGATAAAATTTTAATTAAAAAAAAAAGAATTGCAGGCTTTGCTGATCAATTGAATGGGGAGACTTGTCCCGATTTAACCTCTAGTGCCAAGGATCGCACACAGGATTCCCAGGGCTGCATGAATGAATGCAGCCCTGAAAATCCACTGCGATGCCCGGGCACTATAGGTTAATTAAACTCTAGTTCCCTGGAAATCCACTGCAATTCCTTGGCACTAGAGGTTAATTACCCTCTAGTACACGGGGATCGCACACAGGAGGATTCCCAGAGCGGCATGAATGAATGCAGCGCTGGAAATCCTCCTGCACTGATTTCCTGGAACTTCCGATGGGTTCGCGAAATCGGTTCGCCGAAACATCGCAGACCCTTTGGAAGTTCAAGGAAATTTTTGCGAGAATGCCAACGGCCCTAATATCGACTCTAAATGTCTCACTTATTTTTAGGTGCTTGGTGTAAATGTACTTGGCTGAAAAAAAGAAAATGCAAGCAGTAAGCACATTTAAAGACTGGCAAACTACAATTTATAACATTTTTAGATGCACTTTAGGTGATTATCCTAAATTCAGATGTAAGTGTCTCTTGTAGATTATCAGTTATATATCAAACCTGTGTTTGAACACTAATACATAAGAGATTTACCTATGCAATCTAAAATTTCGAGTTTCTATACAAATACTAGTTTAAAGTTTTGTCTGCAGGGAAACTGCTATTTATGCTCATTTGTTTCTGCTGGGAACCGAGCAAGAATGTTACATAATAGTTGGCATTCTATGGTATGTTTTTCCTTATTAAGCAGTTTGTACTTATTTATTCTTAAAAATTGGAAAAGTTTGAGCCATAAACATCTCAGAATATTAGTAGAATCCATACTTAGGAGACATGTTCAAAAATCAATATTAAATGTTCTTATCTTTTTAAAAAGCCAGAAAAGAAAAGCAGAGCCCAAGAGACTAAAACAATATAATTACAGCATGCGCCGCTGATGCATCTTTTCAAATTAATGAATTCTTTCTTTACTTTGCTGACATTCTGTTGTTAATATGCATATTAAAGTTGGCATACATTAGGTATGTGTATCCAACAGCACTTTGTAATAGTAAATTAGGTAGAGTAATTTTCTTCATAACCAGGGGAACAATTATTAACCAACATTGCAGCACAATCAGCATTACTGCAGCAAAATCTGACAACCAAGGGAGTTTTCACTAAAATAAAGAAGAAAAATAAATTGGACTTTTAATTTATAGAATGTTCAGTTACCAGTGGAAAAGAACAAGTCACGAGTCTAGTAATTATTCCTTGATATGAGTATGATTTACCAGCCAAGATGAAATTATGTTTTATACTGTTTATTGCCTTTTCATATTAGCAGCAGGTTGTCTTCCGCAAGAATGAAAAGAAAGGATTTCTAGCAAATACCTTATTTATTAATGTATACCCCCTGCCTACCTCACTATAACACTCCTCTCAATATATAGCTTTTTATTCAAAATGAAAAATTATATAATATTATACGGCAACATTGCCAATAAAAGGTTGCCATTATCCAAAGTATTTACGGAGTATTATGAACATTTAATGACTATGGGACTCTGTAGACATGACATGGTATATGTAGCAAGCTGGGTGGTGAAATTTACACCATGTAGTTTATGCATTCAGACAGGATACCTTTGTCTTCCAAATGTCCTTAATTAGTAATATTGTGAGTGAATTTGAACAGCTAAACATGCAGTGGCACATTTGCAGCCTGTTATATCCGCCCATACCTGTTTACAAAATAAAGTAATGCATTTCTTAGCAGTAGGGGAAAGCTATGGCATCAATACAACGTATATAGTGTAGTTGCTCTAGAACATTCAAGTGAATTGAATTTAGTCTTGTAACGCAAAGGTTTGTGACAATAAATGTGTTAGGAAACTTTGTAAAGAATACATTTGTATGGATTTTCGAATAAAGCTAATAAAACTGGTTTCTAGCAAAACCTAAAGTAGATTGACATAAGACTCTTGGTGCATTTGAGAATGTAACTCTTGATGCTCTGGCATTGATTTAACAGTATTGCAGGCAAAAAGTACCATAGAGTTGGTTTTGACAGTTTAGGACTAATCTTACCTGCTCCGCCAATGCACGTACATGCCAGGGCCAGCTGTTGCTTTGGCAGGCAGGCCCAGCCTGTGTACCAGCATTTGTTTTAGCACCAAGTATCATAAATAAGGGTTTCTGCTTAGTTTAAAAAAAAAATCCCTAGCAGTGGGTGACTCCAACACTGAAAGGGTTAAAGGTTTGTTTTTGTTTGGGAGGAAAGTAAAAAGCACTTTTATTTACCTTATTTCTCACTCTCACTGCAGCCACTTCCTGCAGCCTCTTTACCAAATGCATTCTGTGCTGCAGTCGCAGAATTTGGAATTACAGAATAACAATTGAACCACAGTTCACAACAGCAACACAATCCCCATTTTCCAGGTTGTAGGTCAGAGCCATCAAACTCAAGGGCCAGGATAAACTTAGTGGGGTTTAGTTTACATTTTTATTTCAGATTTCAAATAACACTTTACAGGCCAGGAAAAGTCTGAATGTGGAACCCTTGAGGATTACAGTTGGACAGCCCTGCTCTATTTAAGAGGCATTTTATGTTGTTTCTGCCTCAACAAACCTTCCACAATGAATTAAATATTGTGTTTAAACAAATTGACATCATACAGGCAGCTAAGACCCAGACAAATTTTACAACCCTTGAAAATCCAGACCTCAAATGCTAATAGCATTTTCATACATACCCTGGAGACAGAAAAGACAATCCCTCAGTTCTTGAAAACGAGAAGCACAGAGTTCTACCTGTGTGTTTATACAAGAAAACAGCTTCACAATTATTCTGTTTGTATAGTTTTCCCCACAGACACTACTTTGTGTGATCATTATACTGAATTAAATTCCTTGCAACAATAGCACGTACCACCATTCTAATATTTTAAAACATTATTATCCAAAAGAATATATTTCTTTTTTTTTTCTTTTTTAAGACGTTGGTAAACGTTGCACAGTATTATAAACACGGACAGGACATATCATTATGGGCTGTTGCTGAAAGGGACAGTTTAGGTGGACCTTTCATTATTAACAAAATTACATTTACTTTTACTTCTGCAGAGCCCTCAATCCCTTCACAACTGGCTTCCACGTAACATATGTATCCCAAGAGGCTCTGGGCTTCCCATTCAGTCTTTACTGCCATTGCGGTAGAGATAGAAAAAGGTAACAACAATAATATAAAGTTAACCTTTTTTATATAAGGAAACGAATGTGGTGATACGGTAGATCTGCGTTAAAACCATTGTTGGGTTTTTGTTTCCTTTTAATCTGTCATTGAAATAATAAAATATCAAGGGGAAATCCTAATAAATGGTTGTCATTGGATAAATGTACCCTTTGCAGGGTTTCCCTTCTCTTCCTTTACCTATGACAATACTATAATTTTGTATTTCTCATTTCACTTTTTATACCAGAGACAAATAGGAGAGGGTTAATACCTCCCTACTAAAAACAAAACACACTTTCAAACACCTACTTTTAAAATATGGTTAATAAAAGGAGAAATCCTTTATTTATTTACCTACTTGTAGCACAGCAGTAAATAAACTTGACTAAATACGATTAACATTTGAGTGCCTCACCCCAAGGTAAACGTTAAATTATTACCACTGATCAAATATTAAGAAAATTAAGACAACCTTGTGAATTTTTTCAGATTACCAATATTTTGTTTTTTGTACTAGTCTTGTCATTGACCACTACTGATAGGGTGCATGTTAATTGATCGTACAATGCACAACTACTATCCAACCAACTTCTATCTAATATCAATGATAAGGTTTACTCCTGCTTAATTACCCTCTCAAAAACACAATGCACATTTTCCATGCTTTCAAGCATTTTTCTATTTCCTTTCAACATTTACACAGACCCTTTTCTTTAGAGCAAACAACATTTTTAGAATGTTCATATTGTATTGCAGAGCACAATCAACAGAAATTACTTTTCTACTGGTTGGGTTTCAGTTATTGCCAAAGCATACAATGTTGCCCATAGGTTTACACACCCTGGCAGAATTTGTAGGATATGTACTATTCTTCAAAGAAAACATGAGCACTCAGACAAAGCATTTCTGTTTTTTTTTAAGATCCAAATCAAACTAAAAGGCTTCACAGGATAGAACAACCATAAAACTAAAAAACAAACAAAAGAAATAATGAGAAGGCTTGCTTAGTTCCAAATTTTGTGTATTGCCCCCTTTGCATCAACAATGGCATATAGTTGTCACACTGGGAGAGACAAAACCCCTAGGGGGTTCTATGGCTTGCACAATGGTGGAGTGAGGCATGAGAAAGGCCATGGTGCAGAATCTAAGCAGCAGCCTGGTCTTTCCCACAGCCTCCAATGTAGAGGATGTTGTGCTGCTGGCTGCTACCAGGTTGCAGTCCCTGGGCATTTCAGGGTGGGCGGAACAGTGTGTAGTACCGAATCACCAGGCAGGAGAATAGTCAAGGAAGGCTGGGGTCAGGGCAGGCAGCAAACACTCCCTTGCATTGGACTGATAAATTACACCAATATTTTCTGATAACTTGATGCATCCCTGTGCTGTGTAGCTTACACACCCTACAATATCAAATATCCATCTCCATGCTTCACAGTAGGTATGGTGTACTATCTGTCATTGACCTAGTTGCATTTTCCCCAAACAAAAATGTTATGGTTGTAACCATAATGTTCAATTTTGGTCTCATAAGAACTTTGTTCCAGAAGTTTTGAAGCATGTCTACATTCTCTCTGGTATATTGTAAGTGAGCAGTTAGTTTTTCCTTGCATATCAATAAATTTTCTTATCAGGTGAGAAAAATCTTAGTTGGTTTACATGACTATGGCTTGATAACAATGGAACTTCTAAATTTTCATCTTTTCTTTACAGTTTTAACAGTACTGCCAGGCATTTTTCCAATTTACAATTTTATACACCGACAAAGAAGTTACAGGTCTGGACACTCTCAGGCAACATTCAATGTAAACTTTCGATCAGGCCCATTTGGGTGATTTTAGCTATTGTGGTGTAAAAAGGGCTCACAACATGTGATGAATTGTTTCAACTAAACACAAACCTAATAAAAGGAGATTTTTCTGCATAGTCATATTTTCTTAAAAGCTATGTAAGCTTATAAGCAAAATGAACAATATACAATTTCAGTAAGGACCTCATAACTTGTTGACACATTCCAATAATGCTACAAAGGATCACCACATAATACCCACATGTGTTGTTGCTTGTATCTTTTGCAACATAGTTGGGAATATCTTTGTTCCCTACATTCAACAATAAAAAAACCTAACCTGCAACAAGCATTATTTTAACATTTTAACATTATGAAAAATGTTTCCTTCTACAAAATAACCATTTTTTTTCTTAAACTGATGGTTTACCTTAAGGAAAAGATGAACTAGCAGCTATCACACACTTGCATTTCTCAATAATGATGCTTTAGTAAATCTCACGCACTTGGTTCTAACCTTCACAAGGACAAAGCTTTGGCAGGTGTTTGTCATTATGCCCTCATCTCTCTGCAACAATACCGAATGTCTGCAAAGCAATGGAAAGAAATAGAATGTGCATTCTGCAGGTGTTGGTTTGGCAGGGAGTGAAGCAAGTATACTTCTAGAAAATGAAAGACCAGAAATATGGGTTTGAGGGTCAAGAACCATTTAGAAGAAAACAGCGGGATCTTTGTGACACCCGCAGGGAAAGGTTACCAACTGTCTTTCCCACCTACAGCTAGTGCAAGTGATCCCTAATGTTCTAGAGATCTACAGCTCCGCAGTCTGCAAATTTATATGTTAATCCATGCAGATGTACGCACAGACAATTAAATTCATTAAAGTCTGAATGCCAGTCAGGACAAAGTTACCATCTACTGTCTGTTTATGGCTAGATCGGTACCTAAATGTAAAGAAATTTTTATATGGGCACCTTTTTGCATGTAATTTTAATGTATTAGTTGTAGCAGTCCATAAGACTCAAATTTCAGTTTGCTGATATCAGACATATCCTATTAGTGTTGCACCCTCTTTCTGGTCCATTTCTCTGTGTAGCGAGCCACACCTCCTGGAGTTAGCAATAAGAAATGGTATTTAAATGGAATATTAGGCGCTCATATTGCAATTAATTGGGGGGACAGCTAGGAAGAAGAGATCAAATCTCTGCTCACTGCTTTTGGGGCCATCTTGGGGGTAGTGCAGTGGTCCAATGACTACTGGCATAATCTCTCAGGAGTCCCCAGTGGAGCTGTTTGGCAACACGCTAAAGGGCCATGATGCAAACATGTGGCTGTTATTTTAGGAAAGGCTATGTTTCATGTGGAGAGTCATTTTAGGCTTCACTTATCTATAGACGGTCTAAGGATGTTGTTTATACCTGAGTATTTCTGGATACAGACTGATCACTCCATTTGTTTAAATTCTCTCAGTACAATAGCTGAAGTTATTATCGACCAGTATGAGGAAAAGTTTCTAATATGTTTCACTCTGACAATGGGTGACTTGGTTCTCTAATGTGTAATTTTATTACTACATGGTCCATCGATGGATGGAAGGCTTAGCTTACAAGGTGTCCAGTCACTAATCCCATGTATTTTGCCACTCCTTATTGTTTTGGGGCACTTCTTCACAACCAAGTCAAATTAGATGGTGACTGTTGGTGGCCTGCAATCTTAAAATCATTCCACAGGTTTTCAACCAGGTTTGAGACTGGGCTTTAAAAAGGCCACGCCAGGAAACTCAACTTTTTTTTCCTTCAGCTTTTTTGCCTTACTGCAAGACAATGTCTTGTTAGGAGGTGAACCTTCTTCCTAATGGCAACTTTCTGGCAGAAGGCAGCAGGTTTTATCCTGACCGTTGTTGCAAGTCCCTGTTGCAAAGAAACACAACAACAGGATACTGCCACCACCATGTTTTGCTGTATTGACTTTTCCCCAGATGTGCCATTTGGTGTGGATTTAATTTTGATCTGATTTGTCCATAACACCTTTTTCACATCATAATTTTTAGGTTGCATTTTTGCAAAGTTCAATCAAGACTTAATGTTTTTTTTTTTTTTTTTGCAACCCTATGATACAATTCACATTTGTGTAAAACTTAAAATATTTTAGTGACACGCACACAGTGACCACTCTTTGCCATACATTCAAATGGCTGGTTCAAAGTTGCCATCTGCCTGTTGGTAGCCTCTTTGACAGGTTTCCTCCTTACTCTTCTTCGTAGTGGATAGGTGCAGACTTAGGCTATGTACACACGTTAAATAATTCTGGCTGGATACGAATGGTTAGGCTTGTCTTGGGCCAGAATCTGACATACAGAAATACGCTATTAAATAAAATACGAGTACAGAAATTGCCCAACATCATTCATGAAACCATTCTGGTATCCATCTCCTGCATTCAGTTGCACTACCATGCTCTGGATAGCTCTGGAAATAAATTTTAATAAAGGTAAACTAATTAAAATGATTACAGGTGGAGGCAAATCGTGTCGTTTGGGGGGACATGGATGTGGTTAGTTACACATGATTAAGTTTAAAAGTATTTTTCAGGGGGGGTTTAATTCTTTATATCAGTGATTCTGATTATTATTTATACATTTTATTTTTTTCTGAACTGTTTCTATTATATCTTTCACTCGGATGTTATAAGTTGCATTGAGTTATTGCAACTAGATTTTATGTCTTCGTTTTAGGCTACAAAGCATCAAATGTGAATATTTTGAAAAAGAGTTATCCTTTTCCATACCCATCACAGTAATTTAAAAGTGATTGCTTGAAAGAAAAATAAGATTGTGCCTTCAGTTTAGCTCAAAAGATGTAACATGTACGCTGCATTTCTAGTAAGATATTCAGGTACTTTCTGTACTTGCTAAAAATGTCCTTGGGAGGGAACAAATAAATGCGGTCACCACATCTAAAGAATAGAAAAGATTTAAATACATTATTATACTGCAAGTTACCAGTCTTTAGATGTGGTAGCATTGTTATTATTTTTTAAGAACATTTACAATTACAGAAAATACCTTCTGATCTCACTATAAATTCAGTGTACGTTTCTGGCAATAAACTAATATATCAAACAATGTTATTATTTGTAAACTGCTAGTGCCTCCACCTGCCCCACACACATGTAATAGAGGTGAAGAGGTAAATGCGTGTTTGTAGTCTTGTTTTGGGATGACATCCATGACTTTGCTACAGCGAAGTGAGTAAGCAACCTTAGGACAAGAAGTATTTTATTCAGAAGATTACAGGGTAAAAGAAAAACAATACAGCCAATATCCAAGTATCCATATCTAAGTACTGGTAAGCTGCAATATGTATATTAGTAGTCAGATACTAGCCTTAGGAATGAATGCATCAGATAAAAGAAAAAATACAACAATTTTGTTATTTAAATATATTTATTGAGTTACAAATTTAAAACATGCTAGATGTTCAAATCAAAATTATGGTGCAATACAAAAGCAATTTTCTTGGAGCATAATAATAGCAGTATAATATACTATTTAGCTACAAAATAGAATCATTCAATATAGATTATAGCCATTATATTCCAGTCATGCTTCTTTTCTATACAGTAATAGCTTAATCACATTGTTGTCTGCACTGTCAGTTATGGGATGCTTTGAACAGCAGTACTTACAATAAACCCTGGGGAAGATCAAAGATCAGCAGTGAAATTACAATCTAAATTCAAAACTCTGGTCTAATCCTGTGAAAAAAAACTAATTTTATACCTAAGGCTATGGAAATATATTGATTTAATCATTCTTATGTTCTCCTATAAAGCTGACACTGGAACTGAGCTACTAGCTAGTGCCGCTACTACTGAACTTTAATCAATACACCGTGTGCGTCTTCATTTTTTTTCTAGCTGGTGCAATGACAAAGTTTTATATATATATATATATATATATATATATATATATATATATATACTTAGCAATAAAAAGAATATTTTATGAACTTTACTGGATAATGTGGTGTCCTTAAAAGTTAAAACATTTTTTACATTGCAATGTATCAAATTTAATTGTACATTGTTCCTTTCAAGTCTTACAATGCTGCATTTAAAATATTTGATTTATTTGCTTTTACCTGCAATTTTTAAAGCTACTGATAGGGTCTCTACAGATTTTCACAATATGGCACGGCCTAAAACTACAGGTATTCAGTGTTTGCTTGAGTCTGAGACATGTATTTTTTTCCATTAAGAAATATGATTTATTTTCAAATTTTAGAACAGTTTTTTTTAAATATTTCTTTATTGGCAGACAGAAAAATACACATAATCATAGATTATAAACAACATTGTATCAAACAGAAATTTCTCTTGCCTTTACACCATTTTCCATACAAAAAAGTCAAATCAACAAAATTAACAGTACATATAATAACACACAACTGATAACAAAACATAACAAATGGGTATTGCCAGAAATCAGTTGCTGAACTCTGTTGCTCAAGAGGTCCCAGGAACAATTGAACACCTTGGGCCTGATTTATTAAAGCTCTCCAAGGCTGGAGAGAATACACTTTCACAAGTGAAGTTAGGTGATCAAGCAAACCTGGAATGGATTTCTTCAATGTCATTTGCTATTTGCTAGCAAGTGCTTTGAATCCTGGACCAGATCCATCCCAGGTTTGTTGAAAAACCCAGCTTCACTGGTGAAAGTGTATTCTCTACAGGCTTGGAGAACTTTAATAAATTAGGGCCCTTAAGTCAACATTTCCAAGCACCCTTGTATACACAGGTTTCCAAATAGGACATACATACAGCATCCACAGATCTTCATTCACTCATATCTCACCAACACCTTACTAATCACCCATAACCAGTGAAATATTAAGATGGGTGAAGGTTCCTGGTATCATACCAGACTGTATGTTGAAAAAGCTCAATAATATCGTTAAGTTGGGTGCGTGACAAAGTGTGTCGTAAATAGTTCATCCACATGTCAAAAAACTTTTGTGGACGGGTGTCACTATGCTGAGTGGCTTCAGTTTTATCTATAATCGGGAACTGTTTTAAAGCACAGTTTCTTGCATTTTTTAAACTAACACAATCCTAAATAGAGAAAAAACAGATTAATGAAGAATGTGCTGTGTATACTGTAAGCCAATTAAATGGGAACAACTGTGTTTTAGCAAGGGTGGCCATACCCAAAAGTGCAAAAATCTGAAACTTGCACCTGAGCAGTAGGATTCGATTTTTTGACAGCTGCGCACGCATGGACTTCCAATTTAGGCGTATGGAGGAAAACAAGAATTTCAAAATTACTCTGACAAAATGCCATCATGGGTTGCTGCATAATAGAATACATTCTGGGGAGAAGTGGAGGATTCTGTATCTACTCAATGCTTATGTTTATAACTAGCTAACCAAATGTTCTTTAAGAAGAAAGAAGACCACTAACGCATATATTGATTTGAAATCTGCAAAATATCCCAGTTTTGTTCTTGAGTTAGGTTATCCTTAAAGTTTTGGAATATATAGCAATAGTTCAAGTCATTGGTGAATATTGTGCTTCAATAAAATAAATTTAAAACAAAACTTTAATTAAAAGAAATGATACCTTTATAGGTGGAAAGCCATCAATGTCCTGGTGAACCTAGTCCAGCCCTGTGCTGTCCTGTCTTCCTTCTTCCTTCCAGTGAGGACTGAACACCGGGCACCGCCATCTTCTTCCTTCTGCTACTTGCATCACTTGATCTCTCACTGAGAACGTAAAAAAAAACTGTTCATGCGTGAGATCACCACATTATTTTTATTAAATTCCAGAAAACCCCCTTCTGTGCATGCTTTAAGAATGCATCAGTAATAGCTAGAGAATATCTGTTCTAGAGTGTGTGTTCATCACTATGTGTATGTGTATGTAAGATCACAAATTGCTTTATCTATTTGATTCGTCCGTTTTTTTTTTTTTTATTATTTATTTCTTATATTTATTTTTTTATTGGTATTTTATTTTAAAATTGTATTGACATAAAATAATACATTGTGTTTATAGTATATGAACATGTGTTTTCCATTTAAATCTTAATCTTAAAGAGGAACTTGTATTGCTCACTTTTTACATATAATATAGTCACCACATTAAACTTTAAAGACACATACAGTATATGCAAACTTTGTCACTTTATCAATACTGACTGTCTGGCTGAAAATTACTGGCTGGCAAAATCAGTTGAACCATACAGCAGGTGCCCAAACAAGGACCTTCGTGGTAGGATGACCAGGTCCTAATAAATAAAAACAGAAGATTAAAAAATATTGAATGTCATTTTATCGAAACATATTAAAGGTATGAATAAATAAGTGATTGGGTTTATACATGCTTTAAGTGTTACGGGTTAGACACTTCTATCTTCATTCAGTACTAATAAGTACAAAGTAATCATTCAGTCTACCAAACAAAAATAATCCAAGAAAACTGCCTACAGAGTTATATCACAGTGTGACGTTACATTGCCAAGAAAGTTTCATTTCTTGGCTGGAAAAGCATTGTGGCATGGCTTCTTGTATCTATTTATCTTGTTATGTGCTGGAAAATGTTAGCGAGTGCTCCTTTATCAGCAGTGTCTCTATTCACTTCCTCCAGCAAGTCTTCAATTGTAACAAGTCTCCACAATGATAATTTTCTGCTCCTGTGGCTTGGCTCTATTCATCTTCTGGAACATAATTAGCATCTCAGACTTGCTCCTTTTATGACCAGCTAATTACCTCTTGGTTCAGAAGCCGTTAATACCTATCTATTTAAACATGTTATATCCAATTAGAGACCAACCAATGCAGAAATTTGTAATGTGGGGATAATGCTTTCTGACAAAACGAGACTCTGCACTGATAACAGACCTATTATGCTAGAAAGGAGAGGCGAATAAATAAAGAACAGTGCCTGCATCACGATACAAATGTGTACATTTTAGAACATAGAGGCATGGGCTAAGCTACATCATGACTGAGGATGGCTTTTCATGTTTAATCGCCAACTTGGCAGCAAGTGAAATACATGCTTTTGTAAAGTCTAAGATGAGAATGAATGTTCTTCCAATTTTTTTACTCATTTACTCAGCTTCTGCCATAAATTAACGTTTTCCCTTTCATGTCCACAGTAAATAAAGCTGGTAACACACATACCAATCTGATTGTATAACCCCTGTATGATCTTTTTTGCTCTTAAGAAGCATAATTTGAAGGCCACATAATTACTTCCATAAAATGAAAATACAAGTACTCCTTGGTAATGAGGTGAAAACAATTTAGGTTATATAAAACAACCTTTAAATGCCATTGTTATGCAGATATACAATAGTCCCCTAAAGCACCACACAAACTAGTTACTCCACATACTTAAATATGTACAGCCCAAGGAAACAGACTTTCTCTAAAGTGCTTAAACAGACAAATATTAGATCTTATAACGGTGTCTACAGAAAAGTTATACACTTCAATAAAACACAATTAAAATTGCATTTCAATCATTTATTAAACAAAAATTGTCATAGATCCCCGCAGGTTTAGGGCATCTGTGCCTCCTTCTGGCTCACCCACCTTGCAGTCCCCTGCTGCCAGCACCATCTCTGCTTCTGGATCCAACTCTCTACACACTTCCTGGTCCAGGTCATGTGATACTTGATGCACTCCATCTGCTGACAGCCATATGAACAACACCTGAGGCATCTCATCACCAGCACTCCCTCTGCTGGTGGGTTTAGTGTCTGCGGCTCACATGACCTACACTCATCACATGACATGCCCTTTTTAAAGAAGAGACCTGGCAACAGGAAGTTGCCTGGACAAAGGAGTTTCTTGTGCTTCTACTCCCAGGTTTCTACTGCTCCAGCTTCTTCGTACTGTTCCTGTGCTATCCGTTTACAGAACCCGGCTTGTTTAGTGACGACTCTTGTTTGCTGCCTGCCCTGACCTTTTGGCTTGTACGACTCTTTTTACTCTTTTGAATTTCACTCTGGCACTACGTTTTTGGTTCCTGTTAGTTAGCAGTCACCTGCCTTGGCACAGGGCAGAGTTCCTTAATCTCCTCTCCTTTTCTGTTTTCAGACAGTTTTCCAGCCTCTCATCAGTTTATGTCCCTCCATAACAGGCATCTGGGCTAATTGGTAGTTGTAAAGTTATTTATGCATTGTGTTTGTTGATTAGTATGGTTTGTTTAGAAAGGAGTCTTTTAAAGTTTGTCCTACTTCCCCTCTTGTAGTCTCAGTTTTACTGTTATCGCCTTCATTTTTTTTGTAGCACGCTCTTGACTCCATTTTGCTCACATGTGTATTGCTGGAGTGTTCATGCCAACAAACACTCTGGTTCTCAATCCAATTGAAAATTTATGGAGGGATTGAAGAAATGGTCTTCGAAAAGCTGAAAAGCTAATCTGTAAACTGATTGACGAAGAAAAATGTTTTTACGGCCCATGCCTCACAAAATTCAAGCTGTTATAAAAGACAAAGGAAGTGAGTACAAACTGGATTTTTTTGGGTTGATTAATTTTTTTTCCTGATTGTTGATGGAACCCTAATTTTTTCCACTACTTAGTCTAAACAAAACGTGCCATTAGTTACAATAATAGCTGATTTTTTAAGGTATGTTTTACAATGCCAGAATGTTAAATATAATAGTTTTGTGTTCTCCTGATTTATTTGCAAAACAGTTGAATAAACACCTCCGAGAGTAGGGTTTGTACCTTACTTTTGAATGAGAAATTCTATTCTGCAATTCTATCAGGATTTATTTGAAAATTCCATGCAATTCTACCAGATCAAGTAGAACATTGTTCTAGTATATGCCCTTGCAAAATAATGTCTTTATTTTTTTTCCATTCTACTTGAAAAAGGTGAAATTCTACTATTATTGTGTATAAATTGCAAGTCTAATTCGAATTAATTAAATTAAATATGAATTTTCTACCATTTTGTTGGATTTTTAGAAATTTTAGACATAACTGAACATCTTTGTTTACAACACATAAATTAAGCACTGATGCTCTGATTCTGAGCCAGTTTCTATTAACCCTAACCCTGGTAACTGTGTGCTAGAGACAAAAGAGCATTTTTTCTTCAATCAGAGGTAATGATGAATTTTATCAATGTCACAACAACACATATGCAGCAACAACATGTAGCAATGGATCAGATCACCAAAACCCCAAGCTCTGCTTGGAAAACCATAATAACTGTATTTTCCAAGTATCATTTTGTAATAGCAGCTTCAATGCATAAATTAAAAGTGAGTCTACACATAATTTGTTAAAACATAAAAGAAATTTCTGATCCCAGTCTGTTCTACAATCTAACAAGATTGGCTCACAAACTCACCTTTGCCAAGACATTGATAAATGACTTAACTCCATCGGATCTGGTAGGTCTTGTGCACATGTTATGCTTATCATTTTTGTTCTACAGGTATTTTGTTCTGCGTTCTTGTTCATTCTGCAGTAAAATATTCCCTGTAGTGATTGTCTTCATTGAATGCTCTGGTCAGTAAAATCAGCAGTAAGGGAAAAAATCAAACACTGCAACATCAATAAGGCTGATTAAGACTACGTGCAATGAGTAGCAATGACCCCAAAGGTATCGTGAAAATAAACTCATGACCAGACCTTGGATATGGAGCCTATTCAAATCCTTCCTGTCAGGAAATGCATTCAACAATATTTGTTTGATACTGAGGTTTAATGCACAGCACTTTACCAGATTAAATATTATTATTGCCTAATTATTTCCAACCCATTTTTTTTCTACCTCAGGAGGATATGGCGTTACCTGCGTGTCATCTGAACTTATGACCCACATTTTTCAGATATGTTGAAATAAATGTAAAATGCACTGTGTCTGGAAAATGAAAACATCATGCACACCAGTATCTGCTAAACAAAACCTACATTGCATAGCTTAATATAAGTCAAGGGGGATTTGGAGGCAATAGGTGGTGACAAATTGGAGACCCTAACTTCAATCTGAAATTTAAGGTAAAAACACTAAAAATTCAAGTATTTGAAATACTTACTTGCAGTGTACTTCTCATAAATTACACAGGGGGAACACATTTTTTGTTGAGTTAGATCTTATGCTTGTTTTTTACTAACTTTTGGGTGGTGAATCCAGAAATTACCTCAGTTTTTTGCTATCACATCCAGTTTTTACGATACAGGGTACCCTCCATTTTTTGTCAAACCACATACACATTTTACATACAATGAAAAATTAATGAAATAATGACTTGATTGTACTGTTTATTTAAATTTATTTTGTTCATACAAAGGATTTATTGTCACTCTATGACATTTTTTTTTTTACAGTAAAACATTTGAAAATTAATCGGGTAAGCTGTTAAGGTAAAAATGTACGCTTATGGCTTTTCCTGGATTGTTCAGTGTTAGGACAATCCCGCCGGATGCTCCAACAATAGTCAGCCATCATATGTACATCCCATCTACCCTGATACCGTCCTTCCATGACCTTCAAATCTTGGTGGAATCGTTCACCTTGCTCAGGTTTTCGGGAAGTTAGAAAGATGGCTATGCAGAAAATGCCCTTGATGCTCATACTGCAACCAAGCATTTTGCAGCTCTCCAAGATTTTTTGGACAATTTCTGTGTAACTATTTGCTGGTGTGTTTCCAAGAATGTCCTTGATAATGGCTTTGAATGATAACTAAGCATTCTTTTTGACTTCTGACATTGTCCTGATAAAATTTTCATTTTTGATGAGCTGCCGAATCTGACCATCAAACACACCGGCCGTTATTTTTCAAATGACAGGCTAGTAAATGGCAAAATGAGGTACTTGAAACAGTCTCCTTCAGTTGGCAAAGCTTTAACAAACTGCTTCATCAGATCCAATTTCATATGCAGTGGCAGAAATATAATATTCTTTCTATCAACAAGTGTCTCATGTAGAATGTTTGGATCACCTGGTTTTAGGGCAGATCTTTGAGGCCAATTCCTTTCCACCCAATGCCTCTCACGAGCTCTGCTGTCCCACATGCACAGATAACAGGGATACTTGGTGTATACGCATAGCTGACCAAGAAGAAAGCATATCATTTTAAGTTCAACATAGAGGACCCAATTGTGTTGGTAATATTGCAATAACTCAATGACTCTCTTTATGTCTGCATATTCTTCACAAAGAGAAACTGAATGGCCTTTGGGACTGACCCAAATTTATTGCCATTGTGAAGGAGGACAAACGTTAAGCTCCGCTTTGAGCTAATGATGAATTGCGTGTACATGAATGGCCTATACAAATCAATGCTACAGTAATCGTATTAATAAAAGTGGTAGAGAAAAAACGTGATAGAAGAAAACTAACTACACCTTCAGAATCTGCATACCTATTTTAGTGTAAATAAGCTTAAATATTGAAGTCAACAAAAAATGTGTTCAAAATTGTTCCCGATTGTTATGTTTTATTCACATGCAATGTGCTAAAGCTAGCTAAAAAATGTGACTACATCTGGAGGAATAAATTCACTAGCACAAACTACTTCCTCCTTGTACATCAAGTCCTTTCCTCTTCTGGCATTTTCTAATTGGATACTGTGCTGGTATTATAGTGGTATTATATGATATTATAGTGAGTCTGCTAGGCCTGCTGGTACATGCAAGATTGCAGCAACCAAGATAAGAGCTTTTAGATATCTACTCAAGGGAGGTATTTTCAGATGAATTACATGCAGAAAAATATTTGAACTAAAAAAAAAAGTATAGCAAGATCATTATTGAAAATTGTTGAAATTAATGACCTAGCAACAGGGTCTCGTTCCCTTCAAACACTAACAACATTAACTAGAAAATGGAAAGTAGCTAATAGGGAAAAGGAAGTGCTCCATAGGCCTGGTGGGAGGGGTAAAGCTCTGGCTCTGCTTTGAAGGACTTTTTTAAGTACACCAATGGTAACATGCCAATTATCTCTCTTTTAGTATATACAATACTAAAAATTTCCAAACCAGAAACTACACTATCCCTCCCTCCTCCCTCCTTTAACCCTAATTATTTATTCTAAATACCAACTGTAACTAATGTAAATTTAACCTCACTGTTCAGATAATAATTCACATGCTCTATTTTAAATGCCACCACCTCATGTGCAAAATATCCAGGATCCTAGCAACAGAGTCTATGATTTGCGTGGTTGTGTCTATAAACTAAAAGAACCATCTGTTTAATTGTAAAAAAAATGTGTGTATGAGGTTAGTAAAAAAAAGTTCTTTACTATTGAGGTATGTAGGCTGCCACTGAGGACCTCTCTTAAAAATTCTAGTTCTGTGGATGTAGTGTTTATCTACTGGCGTTAATATTTCCCAGTTCCTGGCCCTAATCAAGTAATCATCTGATCTTCACAAGCAAGTTTTATGCAACAGATATGATATGTGATAGTTTATATTGAAATTGAGTTATATTCTAAGTGTACAAAGAAATTTAACACTGACTTGACTTGAAAGAAAAATTAAACAATATAATTTTTAACCAGGCAGATAATAAAAATTACATAACAAAAATAAATATAATAAAAAAGAAACTTGGCTGCGGAAATCAGTTGCAGTGCTTTCAGTTACAATCATTGCAGACCAATGGATACATTTCATATCGCAAGTTCTGGTAGCAAGACTGCATATTAGGCGTGGATCAGTCTTTTTAACGCTACACAAAAAAGACAATGTTCAGTGCGTGACCAATGCTGAGCAATGATCATCGTTAACCAGCATCTTAATACGTTGGTGGGTTGCATGACTCCATGATAACTTCATGAAAAGTATATGTATGTTGGTATGCTGGTAAAACATTATTTATATATCTTTTTAAAATTAATGTCTCACCAGGACAATAAAGATGTACTCAACACTATGAAAAAAAATGACTGTGTATAACTGGAACTAATGGCTGTGAGTTCACTAGGTTAGTAGTCACAATCTGTGATAGTTAACCAAATTAAATCACAGAGATTAAATTTAGTTATACCCAGGCAATTTTCCCATTTTCTCCTTAAAAAAATTGTTTACACACATTTGCTTCAAAAGTAACTTTCCTCTAAATAATTAGGTGCAAGCACTGTCTGACCCCCCCTTTTTTCTGCTACCTGTTCTGTTTGTCCCTCTTAAAGGTGATGGAGACAAGAGTGCAAATGCATCATGTAATTGGATGATCCAGAAAGTGGGCATTTTTCTCATGTAGACGATATCCAATGAATTTAAGCTTAAATTAAACATTTCTGCGCTAAGCCCAAAGCTCTTTTTCATTATCAAAAAAGTAAATTTTAGTATTTTTTAAACTGTTGCCTATTTCACAGCCAAATTCCCTCATGTTGTGTACATAAACTGCATATGAAATGACACCGAAACAATGTTAAACTAAGACTTAAAGTATACCTAAACATAGACAACCCTTCTATATAAAGTAAAAAAGTTGGTGTTTTTTTAAGTGTAACAACCTTTTTTAAAAAAAAAAAAGGTGCAGCACCTCCCCTTTAAGTCTTGATAGCCGCAGGATCCCAGGATACCTACATCATGCATCCCGGGAGGCTGTGGGTGATCCCTCTGAGCAGAAGGGGTATATTTTCCAAGAGAAAACAGATGCTGATCACACGCATTTGCAGTGAGATTAGCTCTCTTTTTTTCCCCCTTCACAACGGCTAGGTAGTGTGAGATCGGGTGACGAAGCAAGAAGACCGGAAGAGAAGGTAGAAGATGGCAGTGCCCAGCACTTCCTCTGCGCTGGGACAAAGAGGAATCCCAGGATAACGTGGGACCGGATCACAAGAACAACCAGCGCCATCGAGGGATCTGCCGGATTAAAGGTAAGTGACATTTTTTTGTTACAACTTGGATAAAGATGGGGAGAGACTATACTACTGGTCTTGCATACCTTTGGAAAAATATAAAAGAGGTTTGGATGGAAAGAAGCAAATATTGTAATTCAAGTAACTAATTTAGCTTCAAAATAAATAGTTTTCCTGATCAAGGCAGCTTGTACAAGAAAACCACTTAGTTGTGACAATGCATATAAAATATAATATAAAATATAAAATGTCAGCAAATAACTATAATAAGATTCTACTATAAGTACCTTTTAAGGACATTTATATCATCTCTTGTAGGCCAGGTCTTAACACCACTATACCTAGTGAAAGGGAAATTACTTTCAACATAATCAGCTTTAGTAATCTTAATGAAAATCAAGAATTTTTAATCCATTACTACATTGTTGGTTGGAGATTACATGTCCACTGATTTCTTTTAGGTCTGTGTTGTGTTGCTCTGCGTTTTGCATTGATACCTACAGTGCTGCTTTTCCTTGAATTGCCAATATTTATTTTTGCCACTACCACTGGTAAATCAGTAGAGATTTCCATTTTAAATAATAATGTATTTTCATTGTTTAAATAATAGCATCTTTAAATAAACTTTTTATCATTTTTCTTTTTGATAATTTACCTACATGAACATGTACACTCTCATCAGTCTCATCAGTCAGTTCAGTTTTAAAGTGGAACTAAACTATGAAACTAAAAAAAACACACTTACCTTAAATTCCACAGATCCTCCTATCACATTGGGGAAGTGTTCGATCAAGTCCTGCGTCATCCTGGAATTCTCCATCGTTCCATCTCCTTCTATTTGCCTATGTCACCCAAATCCCGCATTACGCAGCCGTGAGATCCGGTGACGTAGCCCGCTGTTAAGGGGAATAAAAAAAATGCTGATCTCACTACGCATGCGTGATATCACAATCTCTTTCCCTCAATGTAGGAAAATGTCCCTTCTGAAGGAGCAGATGAAGCAGCCAGGAGCCTCCAGAGGGCTTCACCTTTTTTTAAAAAAAAGTGTGTTGCAATAAAAAAAAAAAAAATATTTTTACTTTATATAAAAGGGTTGTCTACCCTTTTATGTAAAGTACAATTTTAGTTTAGGTCTGCTTTAAGCAGAATGATGTAGACAAATCATTGGTAAAGCCTGTCACATAGACATACAACATAAGGTTCTTCTTTCAAAAGCTAACAAGCTTTTGTGAAATGAAGGCTGCTGTAGCTACTTAACAGAATGCCAAAGTCATATTATTAAAACAAATATCTAATCAGTTACAAATCATATCATTTAACATTCATTTTCAATGGGAAATATCTTTGAATACCAGCCACAATATTTTTTCTTCTATCATATATAATCTAATTCTGCTCAGATTGAAAATGCAAATGCATGGTCCAATTTCCAGATCCTGCATGAATAATGGATTAGTCAGTACATTTACCAAGTGCAGTCTGTGTAACCTATAGAGCTGGGGGTAGAGAAAATGCACTGATACTGAGCTGAGCATTGAAAGGAATAACAACAGGATTTTGAGTTAATCACGCCTCACTGTTTATTAATGTATTTATTCTGTCTTTATCCTCTTATCTCATTCATAACCTATATTGTAGCAATCTAAAAAAAAGAATATCAGCATGGCAAAATAAAGCTGTTTTCCATATTGGTGGAGTATAGGAAGCTCCCAAAAATACACTGTATATTTATTTTCTGCTTGTGTGACAAGCTCACAGATTTTATCTGATGTCCACATTAAGCATGTAGGCTGTAAGGCATTCCTTGCCATGGGAATTTCAGTTTTAGTGAAATCTTATTTATCCTATTTACACTAGTGTAATCTTTGCATATATTGTAAAGGGTCTATTCCTATTCACACTCAGGGGTAACATTTGGCTGGAGAATGCTTAGCTCCCCTGATCACCTGATCCCCTGGTTTCGATCCACTGTAAAACTAATAGTCTGTCTTATTGACAAAAGATATTGTGTTTTGCTAAACACAAATAAAAATTACTAGCAGATTTTTTGCAATTTTGAACCTTGTTTTTCCTTAAATATCTATACTGGATTTACACTGATGATTACTTTTCCATAAAACTGACATTTTTTTTTGTGGAATCACTACAGTTTTTTTATTTGAAATATTATTAGTTTATAATGTTTAGACAAGATCAACTCTTGCATGATGGAATTTCATTGTTCAATTGGCTATAAAAAATTCTATTAAAAGAGAAAACTGAAAAACCAAGGCCAGGAAGGATGCTGCATTGACACAGGAAATCTGAAAACGTTAACCTTGTATGCAATATATATCTGCCAGTAGACAAACCAATAAAGCATTGGTAATTCTTTAGCCAAATTTAAATGGGGTAATAATTTAAAATGCTGGCATTGTACATATTGTGTCCTTTCCTTTAGAGCATTAGCAAAAGACTCCTCAGCACTCTATTAACAACACATAAATAACTCATTGATGCCTAGGCCTATATTAACTAAACCAGGTCATGCTTTTAGACACCCTTGGCATTCTAAATGGAAATTATATGTGATCAGTTCTAAGTACTGAATGAATAATGCTTCATATAGCACAGATCCACTGAACTTTAACAATGACAATGAGACCGGTACCAACCATTATTTTATTCTTTACCCATTATTATTTAAAGCTGTGCCCAATAATAAGCAGGGAAGTTAATAGTTTGTTGTGAACCTAGAACCTTTAACACACACTATTTTATATTATACAAAATATTCCAATTCTGTATTTTTCTTTCTTTCTGATTATACTTCCCAAAACTTTAGTTATCAAAAGGTTTACCTAAAAGGATACCAGTCATTAACCTAAACATTTGTCCACGAAAACCTGCTATAGATGATACTCCACTAGAGGTCAACATAACTAACTTTTTTTTCTGAGTCTCTGATTTCTGAGATGTAGGTTGTCTACTGAATATTAAACTCTTTAACTTTATTAAATGTGATGTATGAAGCAAAGTACTTATATTTGTCACAGAAAACAACAACTCCATTCCAGCACACAGAATTGTTTTTCAGGAGTTTAAGATCACTCCAGCAAACCTGCCTCTCTTGTGGTTGGCTCTGGCTCTTCTCTTTCTGTGTCAAGTCCCATCTTTCTCTGGCAGAAGCAGAGCTTAATGCATGGATTTGAACAGTCAAAGTCGTCTTCCTTCCTCATGGCCATCATATGTATAGTAATGTGACAGAAGTCCACCGGATTTCCCCCAGCCTGGCTGGTAACTTATAGAGTGTGCAGTTAGAAGACCTCCATGTCTCCAGAAAAGAGTGTAATAAAAAAGAAACGTGAAGTCATTGGAATCATTTTTAAATGCCACCCCCAGTCATCAATGTATGATGAATAACATGGGGAAAGTGGGTTGTGATAACAATTTCACTGAGCACAATGTTCTCCATAACTTGGGGGATAGCTGCTACAGAAAAAGAAAAAAAAGTCTACAACCCCATTCCACCTGCCTAACAGAATTATTCAGGAGATGTCATAAATGTTATCCAGTCTTATTATTATTACACAGACAAATGTAGGTTTACTGACAGGTCATCTATTCTGAAAGTTAAGTGAATACTTGGTCCATCAAATCAGCTATATTTACATCAATTCAGCTCATGGTTTGGAAAGAGTCTGTAGTATGGCTGTATATGCTGGCAGATATAATAACCCCCTGAACCTTGGATTGTTATAATTATAAGGTAATGAAGTAAATATAGAGTAAGAGTGATTATTAAACTTATCATTTTAAGATTAATACAAATATAAATGAATTTTACCTTAAGCAGAACAAATGCACTATTGCATCAATAAAAGAGACTCATTTTTTAAGATATAAGCAGAAACAGGAATGTAGTTTCACAGTCTGATGAAGAAGGTTGTGAATCTGCAGTGCAATTGTGCTGTCATTTATCAATGTCTTCCCTACAACAGACCAAGGTAAAAATACTGCACTTTATATAACATCTCATTGATTTCAATTGGTATGCTTTTACAAGATAGATTTAGTGGAGTTTGCCCCAGTTTCGCAGCTGGAAGAGTTGATAAACGACCAGGTTTGGGCTTCATATTTTTATGTTTCTAAATGTCCATTTACCAAGGGATATATTTTATCTGTTTTGCTTGCTTAAGCTTTTTGTCCTTGGGCAAGGAGTCAGGCCAGAAAATAAAACAAATATTGCCTATAAATCAGTCTATAGTTACAAATTCATAGCAGCCTAAAATAAAGATTAAAATTAGCTTTTCTTAAAGCTGACCTACCAACACAACCTAAAGGAATCATCAGATAACTATTATAAAAGTGTTACACTGATTCTATTACAACTTAATAAACCATTCAGTGGATCCCTATCTAACCTGCATATCTAAATATCGAAAGCATCCTTTTTTAATTGCATATATAAATATTGTACCATATTTACTTGAATATAAACAGATACAATCATAAATGCTGCCTTCACTGATTACATTCAAAATCCTTATCAAATGAGAGGCTAATAAAGTTAGCATGAATTAATACATCCATGGGGTGTGTGTTTTTAAACATGAAAAGGGAAACAATTAAAATCACATGGACTCAGTCTGGATATCTTTTTTAGCCCTTTTTACAAGTAAAAGAATTTTTTAGTTGTTTTTAAGTATAAACTAAAGATATTTTTCCCTCAAAATGTCATTTGTTCTTAAATGGTCCTTTGTATATTATTATTGGTGGCCAGGTAATGGTGCTGTTTCCTCTTTCTTTGCAACAAACTTATCTCTAGTTTTTGATGTGTGACAAGAGTATAAACCAATATTTTTTTTTTCAATGACATTTTGAGGGAAACATATCTTCAGTTTATACTTAAGTATATATACAGTATTAAGGGACAGTCAAAAGGTAAAGTATACATTTTTTTAACATCATAGTCAAGACCAAAAATACTCAAAAATGATATGTCTAAGAAACATTTGGATAAAAGCCAACCTATCAACACAATTCTTACTTTATATAGAAGAGTGAATGTGCTTTTCTTTTCTTCTTTTCATTGAATGCTTTTTAAAAAAAAAAAAAAAAAAAAAAAAAAAGGCTAAGCCCCTACCCTTCTGTCTTAACCATTGTGGCAATAAAGACTGAATGGGAGCACAGAACGTCCTAGGACATGTATGTCATGAATCCCAGGAAGCTGGGCTTCTGTCTGTCAGCATGGATTAGGAGAAAGACCAAAGTTGTCAAACAAATTTACTGTCTTTTTATGAGGAGGTAAGTAAACAGGTAGACAAGGTTGTAGCAGTTGATATAGTGTACTTGGACTTTACAAAAGCATTTGCCACAGACGAATAATACGGTTTAAAAGTTAGGATCTATAGGTTTTGAAAATTCATTCTGTAAATAGAGAACGGGCTTAAAGGCCGTATCCAGAGAGTAGTGAATAATGATTCATAATCTGAATGGTCTAAGGGTATTAGTGGTATACCCCAGGGTTTAGTATTGGGACCTTTACTGTTTAACATCTTTATAAATGATATAGAGTTTGGGATTAAAAGTACCATTTTTGCGCTTGCAGATGACACCAAACTATGTAATGGAACATCCATACAGGTTGCCTATAATCTACAAGCAGACCTGGATGTACTGTTTGATTGGGCAGCCAAGTGGCAAATGACATTTAATATTGAGAAATGTAAAATAATGCACTTGTGGGGCAACAATATGCATGCTTCATACTGTCTAGGGGGAATACATTTGGGGGAGTCAGAAATGGAAAAGGATCTGGGGGTTCTGGTAGATCATAGACTTAATAACAGCATGTAATGCCAAGCTGCAATATCTAAAGCTAGGAAAGTACTTTATTGTATTAAAAGAGGAATAGACTGCAGAGATGGAGACATAATCCTGCTCCTGTACAAAGAATTGGTCAGACCACATCTGGAATATGCAGTGCAGTATTGGGCACCAGTTCACAAAAAGGACATTGTGGAATTGGAGAGAGTGCAGAGAAGGGCAACTAAATTAATAAAAGGAATGGAGGAGCTCAGCTATGAGGAGAGATTAGCTGAACTGAATCTACTCTCCCTAAAGGAAGGGGGGATATGATCACCCTGTATAAATATATAAATGGTCTATACAGAGAACTCTCTTCCTGAATATTCACTTTAAGATCATTACAAAGGACAAGAGGGCACTCTTTACATCTGGAGAAAAGGTAATAAAATTCCTGAAAAAGGAAGGGGTTCTTCAAGGTAAGGTCTATGAAAATGTGAAATAGGATCCCTCAGGAAGTAGTTTCAGCAATTACTTTAAAGTTGAAAGAAAAAGTTAGATGCTTTTCCAGAAGTACAGAATATACTATACCTGGGTAATAAAGTTTTAAAATAGAGACAACAAAGTCTGTTGATCCAGGGAACATCTGATTTGCTCAGGGGATCAGAACAGAATTTTTTTCCTCTGTTGAAGCTAATTGAACCAGGGTTTTTTTGCCTTCTTCTGGTGTCCATAAGGTTTTTTATCTGGGATATGTTTATTTCCCTAGTGGTTGAACTTGATGGTCTTTTTTCAACCTATATAACTTAACATTTATTATTATGTTATTTCCACTCAGCTGATGTAGCTCCAGGTTAGTTTTCAAACATTTGTTTATGCTTATGAGCTCATTTGGAAAATGGACCATTTACAGAGCTTAGTGACTTGAATGAGGTTTGAATGAGGTAGAGAAGTGGGAATCTAAAAAGCAAACAGCTGCTTAACATGTTGAAATATCTAAGGGGAGATTTATAAATATTATCTGCTTGGTGACAGAAGCCACAGTGTTTGTCACATTAGGCGTTATATTTTATGACTCTGCTGATTGTGGTGTCCACTGAGGTGCCCTATGCATTGAGCTGCAGAGAGGTCTTTTTGACTGGCCGATGTTTTCATTTTACCATTCATTAACTTGAATGGAACTTTGCTTACTTTGAAGTAATGAAACAGGAAAAAAGGTGCATTTATAAAGGGAAAAAAAAACTTTTAGACCCGTATTAACACTTAACGTACCCCAATTCAATTTTAAAAACTCCCTCCCTCCCTAAACTATGGTAAACATTTGAATTTTATGTTTATTTGTGTTTGTGACACTTTCTATTTCCACTTTTTATTTCCATAAAATGATTCTAGTGCCTTTTTTTAGGGTAGAAGAGTGATACCCAAATTCAATTCTTAAGTAATCCTTAGATTTCTATTTACTCCTTCATTCCAGTGACTTTTTTATTATCATTTAAAATTTGTTTTCAAGCTGCCAGAAGATGACCTCGTTTAGAAAACATTGTGCAGCCTTTACACTGTTAAATATTTTAAACACAAAACAGAAAAGGATTGTGTAGAAAATCTAAAGTTGACTACATGCCCCTCATTGCTTGAGCCATAACCACTTCAAGCCCCAATCAACCCACACTGCAAGCACCATGCAGCTCCATCAGCTGTCACTTTAATGTGGGACGTGTTTCCGGACCCATAGAGGGAATCTTTTTTATCAAGCAGTTTACCCAGACATATCTGTCTAGCCTTTACTTTTAATGTGTCTCACAGTATGTGGCCATAAGATTTTCATCCTTTATGCTGTTTCAATCTGTTTCCATCTGTCAATATCTGCCATCCTGTGTACATGTAAATGTTAGTTTTCTATTATTGGAAATAACATTTCCTTATTATTATAATGATATGAATAGTCACCTCAGAATAATGTGCCTTATGCCCCATACTTTTTTTAGAGTTTCCAAACCTCTTGGTGATTCTTAACATCTGATTTTCTTTTAGTAGGGTGTGCATTATATGATTTATGAAAGTAAATAATAAAGTATTATGAATAAAAGCAGGAGTATACTTTAAATATGGTCTCCGTCCACCTCCTGAAAACTGCTTGAAAATATGATACATACTTTGTTTTTAAGCTATGTACAAAAGTCATTTACTCTGGTCATGCACCAAGTGTACTGAAAGGAATTAAAAAGAAAACCATTGGCAAGGCTTGCTAATTGCTAATATTTGTTGAACAATTGCATGGTTCCTACTCATAGAAGGAACCTACTCTTTTAATCTGTTTTATATTATCCTGAGCCTTATGTTCATTTTCTATTTGTTTAGTTACTGGCAGTCATAAGCTGTGAATGAGGCCCACGGTATTCAACAATTCATAGAACATAATAAAGGACATTCTACACCATTAAGTAGTAGTTAACCAAGCCAATCTATAAGAACCACAACTATTTATGAAACCCAAATTTTGGCATTTCCAATATATATAACCTAAATACATTTCTCTTTCTGTCAAGAATGTTTCATATTTTGTATTCAATTCTAAACTCAATTCAAAACTAATATTATAGGACTTTGCTCATCAATGTATGGAAGTTCTTAATTCAGATAAAAATGGCCCATCGAGTGATTTTAGGTGTATTCATTTGATTATTCAAAGAGTGAATAAGTAAAGCTCCCTTTTAGTTAGGCTAAATTGCTCTCCCAATCATTTCCATCTAACTGAATGGGAGCAGTTGGGAACCACTTGTGGGCAGTTGTGGTGGATTGCGGCCATGCTTGCTGGACACGACATGTTGCTTCTGGCCACTGAAGTGTCCACCCAGCTAAGTCACTTCCATTGACCTAAATTTAACTGCTCATAGAGGTTGAAAACGAATGCTGCCAGGGAACTGGGAAGGAGGCATCACCTTCCTGAAAACATTGAACCACAGCAAACCTCAAACACTCTCCACTGCATGGCATGGAGTTTAAGTGAGGTTGAGGTTGAACTGTGGTTGTTAAACCACACAGTAATAAAGAGGGGAGGCTGGGAGCTGCGGTTTAAAACCTCAAGTCTGAAATGTGCCTAAAGGTATTTTTAGTTTTTTTCAGTATACATGTTACAATCATTAGGGCAAAATCTTTTTTAGTTGTGTTTTTCACTTTTTGCAAATGTCCTCCTAAACGCCTCATCTCCTGGGACATAATTTTCAAAGAAAAACCTATTTATGCCTGTAAATATGGTATATCAAATACACATAGACAGATACAAGATATAGGTCTGATATTTGAATAATTCATGGCTTTACCATTTCTAAATCCCCAATAAGTTTAATTTAAAACTAAAGGTCAGTAAACCAGTGAAATATCCACTGAATATTGATTTGACTTAATGAGGGTTTTGCAGAAGGAAAATATATTTACCATGAGATTTAAGCCTAGAACTTTGAAAATGTCTAAAATGCATATGTATATAAAGTGATACTGTACAGTATATCAGAAGAGATTTGCATTTAAAAAGTGAAAAGCCACAAGTATACATACATGTTATTGCTAAAATTTACTATATAGCAAAATGTTTTTAAATATTTGACTAATAAAACTATCTCTGGGGCCAAAAGTTTGTGACTGATTCTTCAAGAAAGTTCAGCTGTTATAAATAAAAGGTACTATCAATTTTACAATGTCCACATAGATTTTATGCAAATATACACTTGTGGCAACAGTTTGGGTAAGCTCATTCTATTCCATCATAATTCCATGTCAATGCCCACAAGCCTATAATGATCAAATGTTCAGATGCCCATAAAACTTTGGCCATATAGTATATACTCACACAAACATAGCAACATCACTAAACATTTGCAATTGCCATGAACCCCTACCTACCCCAGTGTCACTATTAACGTAATAGTAGGGCTTGGGGAGCTGAAATATTGTAAATTTGAGGCCCTTCATATTTGTTCAAGTCTTTTTTGACCTAATACTATGCCTGTCCACAGGTATAGGCAAAAAAAAATGTTTAAGGAGGTAGAAGGAATAAAAGCCATTCTTCCCTTTTGGCCTAATTTTGTTTTATCACTGATCCAGTATGCATATAAGGACACAGCTTGTTTCACTGAATGCTTGTATATCCTGAGTTCAGTTAGTTGCAGCTAAGGAAGAATATTTAAAACAAGAAATCAACAGTTGAACTTTAGGCATCACATTTCTTAACTCCTATGGCTCTCACAGCACACTTAGGTAATATTGCAATATATGGCCTGAAAAACAGGTAAGCACTCTGGTCAGTTTAGAGACACTGAACCACCTTAATATTATTATACCTAAAATACATGTTCATGTGCATTCAGAGCATCTTAGAACTGAAAATCTAACTAAAACCTAACTCAATTTTTTTATAATAAAAAATTATTCTGGCAACCTTGGCACGCATGTATCGGCTGTTCGTAGAAAGAAATGAATGTTACCTGGTTATGTTAGGTTTTTTGTTCTGTTCATTTTCTCTATTTCACTTGTTCTTTGTTTTAATAAACCCTCCAGTATGTTCCACTCTTATTATATTTTATGTAAGTATACATTTTCTCTCGGAGCTCTCATGTACTGTTAACTCACTTAGGAACACATACATGGTTTAATAGGCATTTGTAAGATGAAAAGATCAGGGCAGTGACACTATACAAATCCTATTACTCCACTGCCATATTGCATTTTTTTTTAATTTTGTTCAACAACACAAAACTTTTATTCTTGTGTAACACATCTGTAACACCTCTGTAATTTCTGAACATTCATCAATTGTCAAGATACAATTTTCTATATTGTAATAAAAATGATAATGAAAAATAGGTAACAGGGTTTTTAGATTATTTTCTAACACTCTAGCAGTAAAGAATCCAACCATTGTTCAAGTCAGCTGCTGTACCTAATGAATCCTGCATCCATTGGTCTGATCCCCATGTACATGGCATCTTATCAATGTCTGAGTTTCATTGGGGCCACATCTGTATACTTGTGCTGCTGTGGGTGTGATTAGTACCCATAACTAGAGGTTATAATGATAGCTAAACCCCTCAATTGTTACTCATACAATTACTTAAAATACAAAATTATGAATGTAAGAAGTGTGATATGAGGCCATGCAGAAACTTATGGTCAAAAATGATAAAACCACAATTGTTTTTTTTTTTTTTTAATAATGCTCAAGAGAAAGTACATTATTCTCCTATAACCACAAGACCTGATTTATTAAAGCTCTTCAAGATGGTAGAAGATCATGGGTAAACCTGAGTAATTCAGCAAACCTGGAAAAGATTTTTAAAAATCATTTTGTATTAAATGGCAAATCTTTTTAGTCCTGGACCTTCCTTTACTCCACCCCAGCGGTAACCTGGAGTGTGACTCGGGGTGGAAAAAAGAAGCTGGAAGTGGTAACCATGAGTCACACTCGGGGGTAGTTAAACCTATAGGAAATAATCATAAATCGCATCTTACCTGATCCGCTGGCGTCCCACTTTGTCCTTCACGACTTCTTTCTTTCTTCGGCCAGCGTTCTCTGCACTCCATCTGTCACTGGGGAGTTCCCGGTGACGTTGGTGCATGCAGACATTCCCTTCGGGGCGGGGCAGAAAATTTAAATCTATTTGTATTGCATTCAATACAAAATAACTGTATTGAAAGCAATACAGTAGATTTATATGTGTAAATGCAGTACATTGTCTTTCATTAACATTTATTTTACAGTGTAATAGTATTTTTTTGTTTGTTTATTTAATTTATTATTTTGACATGATTTTGTGTTTCAAACTTTATTATACTCATACTATTACATTATACTGTAAAATAAATTTTCAGTAAAAACAATGTCATATAAAACCGGACATAAATGAACTGCTGGGGAGGTTAGTAGTCTATCTTCTTCAGTCTTGGAGAGCCCTAATAAATCAGGCCCATTGAGTCAAATTCAGATATTTATACTAGCTCCATAAAAAATTCATATTTTAATAATTTATTATTGACAATGTCACACCTCCCTCTCCCCCAAGAGAGGCTGTTTGTAGCATAAATGAACACTCTGGCTCACACATCTTTAGTTAGGGGTAGTTTGTTGTATACTCAGTGGTGGGATAGAAGAATAGAGCAACAGAGTGGCTGGCAATTGCAGTTCAAAACCAGAATGAAAGGTAGTCCAAATCACAGATCAGCATCTAACTCCTGATAATCTAAACTCAATGTATTTTTTCTTCAGAGGATGAAAAAAAAAGTCGGTCTCCCTTACATAGAGACAGATTTGTGGTCCTCTGATATCATGAAGCTCATTCCAGAGGGTCCCTTCCAGGAGGCGTCTCTACAGTAAATATGTTCTCTTACTGCTGGAAATAAAACTCATTCCCCCAGCATTAAATTACACTTTTCAAACTTTTACAAAATTAAGAAATGTGATACCCATATGCAAGAAATTACATTTGACCCATCCAGTCAGTCTACGAAACTATGGCTGGAATTCTTAAAGCAGATTTAAACTGAAAACCAAAAATTTACATTAACCTGGCATGTCACCTGATCGCAGATGATGTAGCCACTGCATCTCTTTCCCCAAATAGATAAAATGCCCCTTTTGCGCATGTCCGCGATTTCGGACATGTGAGGCGATCATGGCTGAAAGAGAAGGTGCTGCACCCTTTTTTTAAATTTAAAATAATAAAAAATGAATAACGTTTTTCCTTTAAATATAAAGGTTGTCTACCCTTTACTTTATATTAAGTGAAAATGTTGAGTTCAGGTACACTTTAATAATTACCATGTTTACAAGTGTCACCAGAAAGAATTAGACACCTCTGGCTGACAGTTTTTAGGGAACAAAGTTGTTCACTTTTGGTGACTGAGAGAATTTGAAGCCACTAAGCCATGCATCTCCCCCTTTTCTATAAGAATAATCCTGTGCTTAGGTTATACGTTATATTGGAGTCTAAAAAATTCCTGCAGTTCATACATTAGATGTCCAACTGCCCTTTAAGGTCTATGGTAATCATAACAAGACTATCTGAAGTACATTCATTTTTTTTTTAACTTTAGATGAATTTCACAAGTCAGCTGTGAAATAAATCATGAGCTTATTTTCTGAAACCAGCAATATTAAATATTCATTAAAGAACATTATAAATATACATTAAATATATGCATTTTTCTGAATGTCTTAGTAGATACAAATCTCAATACTCAAAAATACTTTTTTGTGTTTTTCATGAAAGCAGTTTTGCCTATTTGAATTTATTATGTTTGACTCTCCTATAGTGATCATGTTTGCCTTTTAACAAATATTACATTTAATTAAAATGGCATGTGAGGCATATAAAATAGTAAAGGTCTTTTGTAATGCATAATGAGATTAAATTGATCACAAAGGAATTCAGCAATTTAACACGCATAATTCAATTATTATCTCTTCATTATTGTATTAACAAATTCTAAAATATTCCCTGAGGGTGTGACAGGCTTTTTTTCCTGACAGGGGTTTGGGGGTAGGGTTGGCAGTGATTAGATATCTCTGAGCATGAAGCTGCAGCTCTGAGTATCAGCATGTACTGTAGGGCCCTGGTTTATTAAAGCTACACAAGGCTGGAGGGGATACACTTTCATTAGTGAAGCTGGGTGATCCAGCAAACCTGTAAAAGTAATTTGCTATTTGCCAGCAAATGTTTTGAATCCTGGACCAGATCCTTTCCAAGTTTGCTGGATCACCCCGGTTTAACTCATGAAAGTGTATCCTCTCCAGCCTTGAAGAACTTTCATTAAAGGCTCCATGTCAAACACTTTCCTCTTGTTAGAACTTATAGTGAAGTATGCAATTCCAGCAATATATAATCTTTAATTTGCATTTTTGGTTTATTCTGTCAACAACTGGGTTTTTTGGGCTCTTGGATATTCACTGGGCTCTAGAACCCCCATGCCTCTTTTTTAATGTGCTCTTGCCTTTTGAGATTGAAACTGTTTATTAGGCATACTTACACCCCAGAGAATCTTGCATTATTTTTGCTATATAATATATATATATTGCTATATTTTGCTGTGTACTGATGCCTCATGTCATGTCTGGCTTCTCAAAAATCTTTTATGACTTAAATGAACGTTAGCTGCCTCCTCTTTGGTTTCTGCAGCTAGTCCTTGATAAAAAGGCACCAAATCTATTGTACAGAGAAAAATCAGCCTTTTGGGATATGTGGTACTGATACAATAGAAAGCTGCTGTATTACTGTCAATTACCCTCAAGAAATAGGAAGGGGCAAGCATGCAGAAAATATTGATGAAAAAATCAAGTAAATTTAAAACCTATCTTTTTGTTGTTTAGGAGTGGCCAGCATTTGGTTACTGCACTATTATAATAACAATGGAGAAGAAAGAAAATTGAGTGGATGAAACCAAGCTCACTTAATGAAAAAAGTACTGCCATACGCCTTCGTTATATTAAGAATGCAGTATACCATATCTGTTAAGTGTATATATTCTGCTTGAAGGTATTACATTGATAATAGGGAAGCAACATCAGAGATTGTCCATGTAGAAGTGGTAGAGAAGAAGACAACACCAGATAAGAGTAAGAAATCTGAGCTAACAGGGCTCATAAAACTACCTTTAGCTACTGCTTTTATTTTCCAGAATTAATAACCATTTTCCCATGGTTTCTCATTACCAGTTTCAAAAGGGCTTTACAGTTAATCTGCTAAGTACAAAGTTGAAATTGGGAGGGGTCACTGATTTTCAGAAACCTCACAGTAGCCAAAGATGGATAACATAAGAGCCTGTGAAGAAAGTGGGAAAAACTCCTATTAACACTAAAACACTAATACAGTTCAGTACTTGAAGCCAACCAAGGTGGGATAAAGTATGGTTTTGTAGCTACTCATGTCAGCCAGAAAAGTGTTTGAAGAGAATGCAACAAACAAATTCACATTTTGTCAAGTTATCCTATAAGTAAACCCTTCACCTCACATGGTCAAACACTTAGCTTCCTCTCTGTTCCACCGAGCATCCCTGCCTTAACAGTTCATCTTTTGCCAATAAAACATCCCAGCAGGCTCTGGTTGCTATTGGGAATGCAGACTAAAGCCTCATTTATTCCTTGGCATTAGCAACACTCCTTTGGATGACCAGCGGCCTCCATGAATTCAGCTCACCCACAGGAATTATTGGGGCTGCGGCACACATTCCGCATGTCAAAAATTATATTTATTGTTACATTTGTAATCACTGATTGGAAAGATTTTTGGAATAAATGCTAAAACTCAATTTCAGCTTGGGCAAAACAATTCTAAATTCCATCAGCAGACCATAAATAAAAAGAAGAGCCCTGGCTGCTATAATGATGTTCTCTTTGGCTCTTTGCCCTGTAGACTCACTTGCTTTGTTTTTGTTTCAGGTTTATTGAGGCCCAGTAGTCTTCAACTGATTTATTATGAGCTCCGGGTTTCAAGGCTCCACCCTGAAGTTACAGGAAAATAATACAGGCAGCAATCCATGGCATTACAGGCAGTCCCCGAGTAAAGGACATTGGACATACAGACGACTCCTAGATAGGAACGGGCTTCCCTGCTCACTAGTGTGCAGGACGGAGGCTTGATGGAGGGGAGGGGGCAGTTTGCATAACTTTCAGAAGAAATCCTTTGCTAAACACAGCTGAGGTTGTGAGGAAAGGGAATATGATATCACAGACGGAGGACACCTGAAAAAGGTATGTTTGTTGATTGTTTTTTTTTGCATCCAGTTGGGAATGTGAGCAGTGAGAAGGGCCTGATAAGCTCTTTAATTGTGTTGAGTTGTGCTTTAAAGAAGAACTAAACCTTTAAAAAATGCAATCAGATAGGTCCTTTATTGAAGAAGAGGCAGATGATGTCCTTTCTGCAATAAAACAATTTTTTTTAATTACACCTACCTTCACTATTATTGTTGCCATCTTCATCTGGTTGTCGGATCTTGATTGGCCAGGCTGGAACAATGCTCACATCTCCTGTGTGCATGCAGTTCATTCAGTCCCAACAGCCCTGGGGGATGCTGGAATACCCAACACAACTCAGTGCATTTGGAAAACCATTAGATAGTATGTTTTATTGCAGAAGGGGCAGAAATCCTGTCTGCTCACAATTTTGAATGTGAAACTAACGTTCCACTTTGACCTAATAGCATTTGCTATACATTTGCTTAAGAATGTCATTAAGTGTATTCCTCTCCTCTACCCTTGTTACTGATATTCAAGCAGTTTAGTAATGTTGCAGCAAATTTTACTGTTGTCACGTACTGCGTCTTATATATGTGTCTTTATTTATTTTATAGGCTTGTCAATGGTTGTTTCTGGGAACCAAAGTACAAACTCCATGGTTTGCACCCACGTTCATTTTTAAAGTTTAGAAAGCGCAAATTCTATGTCATCTGAAGTATCAGAGGAGGGCATTTACCAATAATTATAGATAAAGATGGTGATCTTTTGCCAGTGCCCTACTATTCTTCTGTTTACTGTTCTGGTTTTGTGCTTTAATATGTCTGCAGCCGACATTGACTTACCTCCTTAATACACCCTGGTATCCTGCCTACTCTGCTTTGTTTCCTTTAGTTTCTACTCTGCAATCATGTCTGTCTCCCATGTGTTGCAGTAAACAAGTATTTGAATGGCTGTTATTTTTAAACATATGTATTTTGTCTAAATGTCCTGATACCATCTGCTATTGAAATAAACAAGTATTATGCTTATAAAAAACATAAATCTAAGAATTATTTAATACGTTGATGCACTGTTAAAAAACTTGTAAAATATGTGAAAATCAGGTGCAAAATAACATTGTTAGAATATCTAATCTTTCTTCATGTCACAAATATATATTTTTGTATTTATCTGTGTTCCACTTTATGATGAGCAATTTGCTATTTGTTTTGGCTCACTCCCAAAACAACCTTTCTGCTAAAGTTGGACTGTAATCTCTTAAACTACCTTTCTGCTGTTTTCTACTCCTTCCTATCCATGTTTGACTACTTTAGGAATAAATAGGCAGAGTATTCATAATCCAAAAGAGCTTCTAGTATCAATGGGTTCTTACTTTGCCACTGGAGATACTTCTCCTCACCTGTCAGTTAGCACCAAGCTTTACCACCAATCTGGTGGCATGAAGCATCCTCATTTCCTAATGAAGCATTATTATTCTTTTATATACCGGTAGTCCCCAGGTTACATGCGAGATAGGGACTGTAGGTTTAATCTTAAATTGCTTTTGTATGTATGTCGGAACAGGTACATTATTTTAATAAATGCAATGTTTGTCTCAACCTATTAGGCAGCATGGTGTCAGTTACTGTATAAAATCCTCACTGTGAGTTAATCACAAACAAAAAAAACTTTATGGAGCCTAGATTTACTAACTTCTGGATCAAGTTGTGCTTTGATATGCAAAAAGGAACAGCTGCAGAGTTTATCTTGGTCATTAAAGAGTTACAAGATGTCACAGATCAGCTAAACTTTTGAGTACCTCCTCTTGAGTATCTCAGCTATATTTAGCAAAAGATTTCTTCTGGAAGTCATGCAAACTGCCCCCTCCCCCTTTCTAGCCTCTGTCCTGCACATGAGGGAGCAGGGAAGCCCTGTTCATATCTAGAAGGCATCAGTATGTCAGATGTCCTAATTCGGGGACTACCTGTATATAGCTTTATCATCTTTTACAGCACTGTGCAGAGTACAATATAGAAAACAGTGGGTAACAGTATATTAATACTTCATACCTATTCAGGAAAAATATATTCAAGTAAATACATACATAAATAATGAATAAAACTAATACCCAACAACATAGTTACATGCATAGACAGAACCTGTACAGGAAAGATAAGAAAATAGGGGAAGATTGCAAGGTTACAATCTAGAGCAGTGTTTCTCAACTGTTTTAACATAGGGAAACCCTTAAAATAACTAGTCTTCAGGGAACCCCTTCTATAATTGCTATATCCACTCTTAATTAGTGTGAAGTTACTATATACTTATAGTACATAAGTGTAGTAAACAGTAGGAAGTATGTGCCCAACATTTCTGGCCAGTGGAAAAGCTGCCCCCCTTACAGAAAGCCATAAAGATCATTGGTATCTGTTAAACTGACCCGAGTGTCACAAGTTACTCATTGCTCAAGGAACCCCTAGCAAACTCTGGAGGAACCCTGGTTGAGAAACACTGATCTACAGAATACATGAAATCTGAACACAGATATTATACAGCCCATGTGTTGCACTATATACTTACACTTTTTATCTCCATTACTAGAACATTTATGTGCATGGAAACGCTTGCAGGAAAGCCAGACAATTATTTTGAATAAATCAGGGACATTAAGAGTCAGGACTATAAAGCTCAAGGCCTGAGTGCAGAATTCAAACATTTCTCACAGCTTATTTTTCCTTATAATCTTTAAACTGACTGGCCAGGCATTGGCAAGTACATGGTGTATCAAGTACATGTAAATCTGAAATGCGTAAAGATTAGTAGATCCAATTTTAGCTGCTGAGAAGGAGAAGCTGACTCCTAATTGTACACTAATATTTGCAACTTCAGGCAAATACAAAAGACACAAATGTAATACGTGTATGTATTTCTTAATATGTGATCAAATTTATTTTTTAAATACAAGCAGTGTAAGTACCTGAAGTTAATTTGGTATCCGCTTCTTGCAATCCACACTACAGCAGCACTCAGAAAAAGAGAAGCAACACAAGGAACCAGCCAGTTGTACTATAGTGCTCATGTGCTAAAAATGACCATGCCGTTTAGAGGAGAAAGATAACCTCATCAGTCTGTACCTTCATCCTCTGGTCAGTCACTAACAGGGAGATAATTTAAAGGAAGTCAGTGTAACATAAATCAAAAAACTAGGTATGTTGGGCATCATAATCAAGAATGAATACACCTTTTTATTAGCATTACTTATGAGCACCGTCAAGAACACACCTGGATGCTGGAGATCATGTGAACAGGAGTTACATCATAAATCCACATTCAATTGAAAAAGATCTAAAAAGAGCTTTGTTGCAGAGGATTTACAACCATATGTCTTTAAGTATGTTATCTCTCTCTTTATACTGTCATTTGAAAAAAAAATTATCAAAAAAAATTATCAGGACATAATTAAAATCAACTGGTTCTTTACAAGTGTTTATACAAGGTTATATTTACTTAGTTTTACCAATAACATATGACCCATTACACTTTGGCAATATATTTTTAAACTTTAGATACAGATTAACGTTCCCGTTGTGTGTTGACTTGATTTTTGTTGTTGGAAACGATTTTTCCAATGACAAACGACTAAATGATGAATGAACGAGTGTTGGACATACAGTGTCGTTCTTTTCTATGAAGAAAGGAGGGGTGAGAACAAGTTAGCAGCACGCCACTGTGCTCTCCACCCTTCACTTCTATTGCAGTCGTTCGTCTTCCGTCATTCGTAGATATGCCAGGATCCATGAACGACGTCAGACGGCAGCTGTACACATGTCAGATTCTCACCCCAGATGAGCTGAAGAAACATCAGACGTACATAAGTAACTTATGTCAATATGCAAAAACATTGTGTAAAAAAGTAGGTACCGTATACCCTTGCCATTTCTATAGGAATTTAGAGGGTAAATAGCAGCAGGGTGCTGCTGATCCAAAGATGATCTCATTTTGGCATTTTGCTTGTCTGGAGCATTCATGTGTGTCAATACAATGTCAAGGAGGAAAAGCATCAGCAATCATCCTAGAAAACCATTTATTGCTGCCCATCAATATGGAAAGGGTTATAAGGCCAAATCCAAACAATTTGAAGGCCATCATTCTACAGTGAGAAAAAATATATTCTCAAGTGAAAACATTTAAGGCGGTTGCCAATGTTCCCAGGAGTGGATGTCACAATAAATTCATCCCAGGGTCTGGCTCACTGAAATTGAAAAGCTACATCTCAAACTCTTCAGACCTCTCTAGCATGTCAAATGTTAAAGACCATCACCTTACAATTAGAAAACAGACTGAACCACCTGAATTGTTTGGAAAGATTGCCAGGGGAAAACCTCTTCCCCAAAAGAACATGGCAGAACAACTTAGGTTTACAAAGACGCATCAGAACAAACTAAAAGACTTCTGAAAGGATGTCCTTTGAATGGATGAGACCAAAGTGGAGATGTAAAGGAAAGCCTGGAGCATACGAGTGAAAGGAGTATAGGGAAAGGCTGGCATGACAATGCAGACAGGCAGGAAGACTGCAAGGGGTTAATGATTAGGTAATGGTATGTGCAGCGCGTGCAGCACGAGGACAGGGGAAGGAAGGAGGGGGTGGGAGAGAGAGGTGCAGGGAAGGGATGAAAGGAGGGGTCAACTGGTAATAA
>NC_092858.1:122962004-122969742 GCF_032062135.1 Pyxicephalus adspersus
GTTCACCTTCTCTACTTCAGAAGGGTGCACCGTGCGATTTTCTAGGCAGACTACAAAAAGATCACATGAAAGAAAAGCTTTGTCTTAATGTTTTCAGAAAAATGTCTTTGAAGTATACTAATGAGAGAGCATTAGCAATCAAATTAGCTCACGCTTCACTTTTTTTGCTGAGAATACACTCCATTAAATATAAAATACAGTATACTTGAATGCCAAGTAATATGCATATTTATATTGTAAGTAATGAAAAAGAAACCCATATGGGAAATCAACCACCAAGTTACTTTTTAGATGTATTTCAAAATCCTTTAAAAGTCTACTTAGAAAAAGTAGTACTCAGAAAACTGCAGATTATTTGAAACAATAGACATAGGAAATAGAAAATACATTTCTTCATGTCACATAACAGCATTGAAAAACTTATTTAGCAATTTTTTTTCTTTTTTTTTTAATTATTTATGTTTCAGTCTAAATTCAGAGCAACATAAAATGCAAATAAACTGACTATTGATGAGGTCAGGATTGGACTGCTGTTGGGTACATTTTTGGCTTAGGGACTATTGACTGATATGGTTACTGTTAGGAGACGCTCTTCTGGCCGACAATTCCAGGCAGTGTCCCACCGCAATAGAGGATGCGCAGCCTATTCCCTTTGACAGCTGTGCTCGCAGCAGCAGAGGAGTTCTAAGATTTAGTGCTCTGAGGGTTGCAGCATCCTTGTCTCACTTTAGCTGTTTTTTCATCTCGGCATCCCATGCACTGAGACTGCACAGATACGGGGAATTTAGAGCTTTGCTGCAGCTGATTAGCAGAATGGTTCCTGAACAATGCCATGCTGCCATTGGCTGCTGGGACTTTATAGCCTCTCTGCTCACAGATCCCAGTGCCTGTTATAGTAATTAGCTGGGCTAATCTGTGCTTGAGACATTCCTGTGTGATTTTCTGTTGCTGAGCAGTACCTGTTCCCTGACTCGTTGTTTGTACCCTGGACCTCTGCCTGTGACCCCGACTCTACATGTGCCTACTCCCTCTGTACCTCGTTTGGGGGGCTGATCACCTTTATACTTTGACTTTGGCTTTATATTCTGGATTGCCTGATAGTTCTTGTACTGCTTATCTGTGGGCTCCTGGTCCGCTTACAGCCAATCCCCACACACCATCCGTCCTCTGTGCAATCCTGGGGGCAACCATGTCCTGGAAGATGCAACCAGTCTCCCGAGGCTGAGTGGGGGCTTAGTAAAGGTGAAGACTGCGGCGTTAGATTGGGAGACTGGTGTCCGGTAAATACTGGTGCTGACCAGGCCCTTACAGTTACCTTTACTATTCATCAAATTTAGTGAGAATATGGGCTGCAAATTCGGAGAGAATATGGGCTGCAGCAACATCAATTAAAAATCATTGATATGTGGTCAATGTCAGTTGAAATCCAATGTTTGTTTTTTTAACTAACCTTTAAAGTTTTCTAAAATGTTAAAGCGGTCTTTAAAATTAATAGCAGAGTTGTAGTAAGTGACAGACTTAATGTCCTCCAAATGATTTAGTCTCAATCTGACCTTCTCAAGTGCTGATAAGTCCATACTACTCACCTCTGTTTTGGCCCTTACATCTTCTCTGACACTTCTTCTGCATTTGACCCCTTCTGACTTTGGCCTAAAGATGTAATGCCCAACTGCCCAAAGATACGTTACTCCACTGCACAGCTTCATTACTATAAAATGCAATATATGTGGGCATGGCATTGCACTGTGCATGTGCTACAGACAGGGTATTTAGAACAATTGCTTGGGGATGCAATTGGGGAATAGAAGCCTTTTCTCAACTAATTCTGGCAAGCAAATACTTCCACAGCCCCAAACTGGCATACAGCAAATAAAAGCTCTAGAGAAATCAGATATGCTTTTTTTCTATTTTTATGCCAATGATTCAAAATTAAAAAAGACAAAGCAAAAAATGCATTTCCTGGAGCAATGTTAGCAATGTTCCCTATTATTTAGATTTATAATGCCCTAACAGATTCCTCGATTCCAAACATTCCAGCCATAGTCCTACTCTTCATGATCCCGGGTTCAATCAAATCTGCCAAGCTGGATGTTACTCCGTTACTGTCTCACAACGCCATGGATGGTGATACCTAGATACTGGAAGCAGGCATTTTCCTCACCTCTTTGAGAATGGTTGCTGGAGCTAGAGCATATTCAATGTAATAAAGTCAGCAATGTTTGCCTCCCTATTTCCTGTTTCTGCTAATGTGCTAACACATGTTTTAGTCTGTTTGTGGTATTAGTTCTTTCATCTTTGAATCTAAGTGTAAAATATTGAATAGGCTGGGTTTTTTTAATGTATTTTCAGTTTGGTAAAAGTGTGCTATAGCAAATTTTATAGAAAGTTTTATTTTTTTTTACCCATTTATGTTAAATTGAAAGAGTGAAGATTTATTTTTTTATGTTCAGTTGTACTGTTTGGATAGATCCAAATAAAGAAATGCAATAGCATTTAAAAAACAAAAACTAAACAAGAGTACATTGATATGTGACCACTATTCAAGAAGGAATCCAACTACCTAAAATTTCTATATCTCTGTGACAAAAAAAACAAAAAACAATGGTAGACATATCCCCTCCTGCATTCAGATTGTGCTATAGTTTTTAGTACTATACAAAAAATTATTTTATTCCAATGTCATTGGTATTTCAAGTCAGTCATATGGGATTTAGTATCTGTATAAATGTAAAAGAGAAAATAAAAAAAAATGTGGCTTGTTCACGTTAGCTCAATGTGGAGAAGCTAATTACATGTAAAACTGCACACAAAATGCAAAGTGAGATGTATTCTATTGTTGTCAATAGCACTTGAAGCGGGTGAAGAAAACACAGATGGGAACACTGTTATTGACTATAAAGGCACTGTTTCTCTCATTCAGTTTGTGCTCGGTTTTCATTCATTCAAATGCACAAAAAATGTGAGCAGGCCCTACCTGGTCAAAATGCCTTGAACCATTGTAGTAGCTGCAATTGATTGCTCATTAGTTATGGTGAGAAAGGGTTAGGAACCAAAATATTGGTTCACTGCATTATTTTTTTTTTCAAATTGTATTAAAAATCAATAAGGATTGGTTTACTAAAGGATTATAGGCTGTTTCCTAGGAAATGTAATCCATCTTTGTAAGGAATAGTTCACTTTAGATTAGTGAATAGGGTAAATAAATCACTAACAATGCCAAAACAATGCCAAAACAAAAAAAAAAAAAAAAAAAAAAGATTTTTGCTTGCATATGACTGCATGGTTGAGGTCTACAACAGCCTTTAGTAAATTAGCTTCCCAGTCTCTCCAACTTGCTGATGTCAGCATATGTAATCCATCTTTGTAAGGAATAGTTCACTTTTGCCCTATCAATAGGGTAAATAAAATATTTATGCAGGACAAACATTGAAAAAAAAAAAAAAAAAAAAAAAAAGAAAGATTTTTGCTTGCATATGACTGCATGGTTGAGGTCTACAACAGCCTTTAGTAAATTAGCTTCCCAGTCTCTCCAACTTGCTGATGTCAGCATTGGTTTTACAGTGTCTCCTTAGACATAGAGGGGTTGATTTACTAAATAAGTTTGCGTTGTTCAATTAGAATAATGATTTATTTTCCTAGCTTGGTGAATGTGATGAATATTTACTTTGCAATGAATACCCAATTCTACACATAGAAATATATAAGGAATTATTGTTTGCACAAATGTCTGAGATCAGCAGAGCTTCAATTAATTCAGCTAAGTGAATTATTCCTTGCAGCAAGATTAAATTCATTTGATTAAATGAACAGCCTAAACTCTGTAAGGGAAATCAACCCCAATATTTATTATAGGTGATTTCTACCTGGATGTGGAGTACTTTACAAATAATTCTGCCTTCATAACACCTTTAAATGCCATTTTCTACTTTTTAAACAACATAAATACTTTCAGTTGCTCTTTTATCATATGACATAGTGGTTACTGCTTATTTCTCTCCACAGTGCAATCTCAAAAAAGTATCTAATTGAATTACGCTTCTATGAAAAATTGAGTTAATAGATTGAAAAAATAAATCAAGTCATAGGTTCAGTAGAGCAATTTTTCTCCACTGATTTTCTTGTTTTTTCCTTTCTCCTTGGCAATCAGTCTTATCAAGGACTGCTGGAGAAAGGGGAACAGAATCATTTTGCTACTGAGAAAGATCTACAGCAGTAGTCTGACTCTGCAGTGTAATGTATATACCAGTCTAACCCCATAAAAATGGAAGGCATCTCACTGTGAAAAGAATCAGACATTGGAAGAGAAGTAAATAACTGTTCAGCACTAAGAAAAATAGCAGATAGAAAGTGTAAATTAGCAAATGAAATTGATTTATTGAACCAAATAACTTTTAGGTAAGAAATATACTGTGGTGTGTGTGTGTATATATATATATATATATATATATATATATATATATATATCACATCTACTAAACAGCCTGTAAAAATACTTTCCTGAATAACACAATAAAAAATTTACAAAAATATATGAGGGCTGCTTACAAATACAGTTACATTTTTTTCTTATAGGCATGACCTTTTAAATCAGTATAAATGCAGTAGCGTATGCAACTTACTGCACACATTAACCTTTCAGTTACTTTTACAGATGAACAGAAAATATACACCATTGCAAATGTACTGTATAGTATATGAATTACACATTTTTTTTAAAAAAAGTTTAAACTGTGGTAACTTTAAAACCTTAAAAAAGAAAAATAAAGCAATGTTTATATAATAAATTTACACTTAACTTTTCATGCAGTCCAGACGCCTAAAGTTCTTCTGCTGCAGTTTACATTGCCAAAAAAAGAACTGTTAATGTGCACAGTGAATATTTCCATTAGATGGTGGATACAGAGTTGAACAATCCCCTTGCCAAGTTACCATTAAGGCATGATGGAGGCTTGATTTTTCCAAAGGGTAGGGGGCTACAGACTTCGCCCTCTTTCTTCTTTGGCAATCCAAGTTCCAGAGGACCTTTTATGGTTGCGTGGGGAAGGAGGGCTCCCCCCTCCTCCCATTTCTTATCCAAGAAAATCCCAAGCCCCCACACAGTGTTTTATTTTTTATACATACATACATACATACACAATGCAATAACAGAAGAATATTATTTATTAAAAGAAACTTGGCTGTATAAATAAGATGCAGTCCAAGAAGCCCAGTCCATTCTGGTGAAAAGGCATGCCAAGTGACCAACAGACACATTACATATCACAAGTTCTGGTAACGTGTTCTAGAAATATAAACCATCTGAACTTCCCTATCTGGGCTATATACTGTAAATCAGTACATACATTGAAAGGGATCTGTATATTGTCTCCCCATATGCACCTTTTTCCTATTTTTTTTTTTCTAGTTTTGAAACCCATTTCCTGGCCACTATCTAAATGTTCTTGCACTATATGCAAAAAAGCAATTACCCTCAAAGGCCAATATTCACACACATTTTAGAATTTCTCTGGCAGCAGTAAATTTAGTAAGGTATGCTTTATAAAGATTCAGAATATGACTCTGTTTATATGTAAATCATATGCTGATCATGGTCTTTGAGGACTGGAGTTAATCTGCCCTGGTATAATTTATAGGTCACGAAGATTATTTGATATTTTAGTGGTTAGAGTGATATATATTATAAGATCACTGTATAATGTGCATATTCACTAAACTGCTGATTTAAAATGACTGCTATTTTTACAATCTCTGCTAGCTCATCAGCATAACAATCACAGTTTAAATGATGCTGTAACACATACACATTATTATATTATTTCCTTCTGTGTAATTGCATACTGTAAAGCACAATGAACAGCTTCAATTATACATCTCTTGCTTCGTGAATAACAAGTGGATTCCGATGTGAAAACACTCAAATTACAGCTTGACGAACATTATTTAGCTGTTTGTTTCAATAACCTCTTCTTCATTTCAAATTAGGCTGCTCAGCAGTGTTCTTGTCATCTCTGCTTTCTGCTGTTGTGTAGTGAGAATTTGCTGTGTGTGTTACATGTAACAGCCACTGCTCTTTTTAAGCTAAAAGTCTTGTTTAGATACTTGAAAATTGTTCTACGAAATGATTGTTGGTGATAATTTCAGGTAACAGTTTGGTACAAATATCTCGGTACAGACAGGCTGCTCAATTGCCTTCACACCAATATTGATCTGATACGAATGGGGCTTCCCTGCTCCCTTGTGTGCAGGACCGAGGCTTGATGGGGGGCAGTTTGCATGACTTTCAGAAGAAATCTTTTGCGTGTTCTGCAACTCTTGTAACTCTTTAATGACCAATACAAACTCTTCAGTTGTTTCGTTCTGCATATCAAAGCACAGCTTGCTCCATAAGTTTATGAATGTCTAGGTTCTATAAAGTTTTTTTTTTGCTTTGTTTGTGATTAACTCAAAGTGAGGATTTTATACAGTAGCTGACACCATGCTCCCTAATATTATGTTGAGACAAACATGTCCTAATTGCATTTATTAAAATAATGTACCTGTTCTGACTTACATACAAATTCAACTTAAGAACAAACCAACTACCTGTACTATTACAAAGTAGTAAACTGTTGCAATCACCACATTTGTCCAGATTACATAAAGAGATCATTTCATATAGTAGAATTAAAAACTAATTTTATCATTATTATTTGGAAAAAAAGAATTTGCAAAGTTCGTTATATACATGTATATGTTTGTAGATCGGTGCATCATTAACTAGAGTAATACATAGAAATTCACAATTCCATATAGGAAACAACATTTTTTTTAAAAAGGCAGGTACTCACATTTACCCCAGGAGGTGTTTCAGCACCCCTAGCATATATATATATATATATATATATATATATATATATATATATAGTCAGGAAAACCCAATTTTAAGGCACCCATCACCCAAACTAAATGATAAAAAAAGCTGTTGGGTGGCTTTGTCTTACAAAAGTAAAAGTATTTAATTTTGAAACCTTTCCCAAATTACACATTTTTGTGGACCGATGTTAACCTTGTCCAGTCTTCTGGTTCTAAACTGCTGAATCCTTCTTGCTGTCCTCACCTCCACAAGACAGGGACTAGTGGTTCTGTAGTATAAGATCTGGGAGGGCCAATTAGACTCCTAACAGGACGTCTGCACATGACAGCTCTGTATCTTTGGCAAAGTGTTCTTTTCCAATTATCTAAAAAAAAAACATTTGAATTGTATATTTTAGGAGACCACATGGATGTATACGAGAAAAGTTCATTGTTGTGGTTTAAACATACTTAAATTGTTAGGATACCCTTCTCAGTCACAGTTTACACATATAAGGCGGGGTTGATAAAGTTGAGGAGTGATATAGGAATGGTTTCAAAAACTAAACCTTTGTTTCTTACACATATTTATGAAATTAAATTTTATATCACTAAAAGAATAAACAGCATATACACAGTTTTTAAAGAATTAATGTAATAGTATATGCTGGTTTAAAAAAAAGGATAACATGGGCCGTAGTAATCTTCTTAGTGTTGATAATCAAATGTGATACTTTCTAGGCTTCTGATTAATTATTTATTGGCAGTCATTTAATTTAAAATGTTTATGATATCATGAAACTCAAATGTGTTTTTATCTCAGTCTTATATCTTCAGACAATTCCAAAATGACAAGACATTTATCCTAGACTGACTTATTTTAAGCTAATCCTTCTAGTTTTTCCAG
>NC_092858.1:122972611-123011508 GCF_032062135.1 Pyxicephalus adspersus
ATTATTAGCTATCCAGTCTTTCCTAGGATGCTAGATTGTAGACCCTTCCTTTACATTCTTCATATACATTCTAGTAGCTTCGCTGAGAGGCAGTTGTTGAAAGAAGTCATCTAATATTAAGTGGAAAAAAAATATTATTTTTTAACAGAAATCTTATTACCTATCCCAATATGTTATATTATTGACAACGTTATAATATATCCCTAATGCAAACATCTCTCATTTCAGAATATATACACAGGGTGTCTTGGGAATGTGACTGCAATAGGTATGTGAACAAGATTCCCAGTCACGTGGATTCCAGCAAGAGTCATCAGGGTGATAAATCTAATCTGCCTATTTGGTAAACGCAGCCTGTTCCTGTATGCCTCTGCTCTGCAGAAGCTCAGAACAACCCACCTTAGCCCTTTAGTTTCAGCGAATTAATGAGATTAAGTTTATAGAGAATCCCCCTTATTTATTCCAGTATTCATGGTACTGAAGAGAGGTTTCATACAACCTGATATTATTGTATACAGTTCCAAAACTCCATGGGAATATAGGGAACCTATGCCAGAGCCTGCACCAGCGGATTGACATTCTATGCTACCAGACATCTATATCCTGATCAGTGCTAGAAATTAGGGTCTACTTATATAGTATATCTTTTCCTGGACTGTATTCCTCATTCAACACCCATATCTCTACCTACACCCCTATTCTTTACCCTTCATCTTGTCAAAATGATTTGTCTGTCTATTGTGCTGATATATTTGACTTATGTTAGTCACTGTTTTTTGGAAGGTACTATTATGTTTAGCAAGTTATAAATTGGTGTTATTGTGTCCTTCCTACTGTTGTATGGTATTTATTGTGATTTATTTTGTATCCCTGCAAAACCTTTAAATTAAGAATGTAAAAAAAAAATATGCTAAAACAGCTAAACAAATTCTATTTACTAATCAGAGGGAGCTTTTCTACAGTGGATATTTTTTGGTTTAATTTGCCTTCTCGATGGGGCCTCCTCCCATATAGCAATCCACACCAATGCTATAGGGTTATACAATATGATAATGTAGTAGAGTGGTATATATTTATCATTTAGGTCACCTAAAACAATGGAAGCTTATATACCTTATGCAATTTATTTTGTCCCAGCATAGTCATGCCAAGACTGTTCCTTGAGCTGTGCAAGTAAAGATTCAATGGCCACATACATTTTACATAACATTATACCAAGACATACCTTCATGTGATCAAGCATGCAATATCACATTATTGCTGACACCTTTTTACTAGCTGTGAGAGTCATTATAACCTGTTACATAGGACATTAAATAGTTTATGAGCACAGGTACTGTATTTCCAAAACAAAGGTTATTAAAACTGAATATTGCTTTTTTATTTTATTTTACTATAAATATTCCATAAAACCTTTTTTCAGTTTCAGTAAGAAAAATGTATCCTTATAGAAAGATTCAGAATAAATAATGAAGGGCAAAGATGGTTCTTTTTATGTGTTTATATATTATATTTATTATACTGCACAAACACAGAGCTGGAAATGAGGATATTACAGTTTGTCTTGAGGATGTAGTTGGCCTTTCAACTAAGCCTTGAATTCTGAGCAACTCTCAGTCCATTTCCCTCTCCTCCACTTACTGGATCTGCATTGATTTGCAATAAATAGTGTATGAGCGGCTGGAAGTGGACTGCTTACATAAGCTCCTGCTACAGTTGTTTTTGTGACACCAAAAGTCAGCAAGTGCTTGATTGATGCTGTCTTTCCTCAATGGACCAAACTGAATCATAGAACATCCAGCCTATGTTTTATAACTTTAATTTCCTATATTGCGGTTGCAGAAATGCTATCAGTGGACATTGTTTAATATTTACACTGCACCAGTAGCTTAAAATTACAACATAAGTTCCAAGCATTTAAAAGAGGTTTCATATATAATTGCTAATCTAATGGAACTGGAAATAAGCCATGAAATATTTGTCAGACAGAACTGTTCATTATAGATAAAATCAAATGCAAAGGTATAGATCAAATGCAAAGGTAAATCTATGGGGGGGGGGGGACAGTAGTTCAGGGCTGTGGATGCAACAAAAGTGGATGTGGATGCAACAAAAAACAGGATGTATAGCAAGCAGGTCTGAGTCTGCGATGGGTGAGTGGGCAGGTTGTGTCTATACAGGGGGACAGAGCCACGGACCACTAAAATTTTCTTGCGGACCACTGGTTGGCGACTTCTTTGGTAAAGCACTGTATATATTTATCTTCTACAAGATCCTAAATTGAGCAATGTGTAGCAAGATTAGAAGAGCAGGAAGTGATTAAACCATATCTTCGACTGGTGCTAGAGCCACTCCCTCTGGCACATGGCAGTTTCAGCGCTGGATGGCACTGGGACACGCATTAGCCATTGACTCTCGCTTCATTTTAAAAGGACATTGAAACAAAAAAAAATTCCCCTGTGCCATTTAAAATTGGAGCCCATGAGTCAAGTGGTTAAATAAAAGGCTACTTTATGTTTCCTGTGCACAAACAAAGAAAAAAAGAAAGTTTAGGTACATTTCTGGTGAAAGATGAGAAGGTTTAGGTTTTAGGTTAGCTGAATCTTTATTTGTCAGATTGAAGTCCTTGATGTTGTGTATAGCACAAATGTCCAAATCCTTATATTTTTGCATTTTCTCAGAAGGGTAATGTTAGTTTTTAGACAATGCGCTTCCAACATTGTGACAGCAGTTTGAGAAAGGCCTTTTTCACTTCAAGCCTGACTATGTCCTTGTGTACAAAATCTATACAATAAAAACATTATTTGAGGGGTTTGGTGTGCAGGAAATGAACTGTTCTGCAAAGAGACCTAAGTTTCAACCTGAATGCTCAATATTGAACACCTTCGGGAATACCTGGAATGTTGATGATCATCCAAGTCATCTTTTCCAACATCAGTATTTGATCTATTGATGCTATTTTGGCTGAATGTGCACCGATTTCCACAAATACACATTAAAACTTTGTTAAGAGCATTACAAGATGTTTTAGGCTGATTAGGCCCCTAAGGGGTTCAACCTCATATTGATGTCCATGATTTTTGAACAGAAAAAAAATCTTTAGATGTAATGGTCAGGGTCATAAAACAACAGTTTCCAAAGGACAATTTGGAAACAAAGTTTTTTTAGCAACTCTAAACCCCAAACCCTAAAAAAGATACATTAAAACAAATTACTGCTGGTTTCAGCTGTTTGTGATCTGCCGCATATTACACGTAGTGTGATATTTGACATGATGTTTTATAAATTGTGACGTGTTTGCTACCTGTTATATTCAATTTAACTAAAAGCAGTGTTTTATGCATGTGTATTATTTAATCAAGATAGCATTATTGGCTAAAGTAAAGCGTGTTCAAGATAGTCACTGTAGTGATTTGAAGAATGTGACAGCTGAGGCACTCACTGTCCCAGAAATACTCAGTGATATATCTTAGTTTAGGTGTAAGTAATGTTAAAATGACACAGATTTAAAATGTCATATCTTCTCTAGCACCCTTCGACTATAAGAGAACAAATGAGAATTGTCAATCAAAAGGCATACACTAAAACATACCTTGCATGTTGCATGAAAATAGGCTAATCAATCCACAATCAGAAATCACTATAAATTTGTGTTGCTGTGATAGAATCCCAAGGAGTCTTGGGTCATAACTAAAGTACACAAAGTACACAGCATTAAAGATGCTTTGAGTAAAAAAAAGTTCATAAAACATTCACTTTTCCCCTTCACAAGTCACTCTCCAACTCATGATTTAATTCTAAATAAAGCAAATAATTAAAAATCTATAAAAACACATATGTGACAGGGTAATCAAATTCAATACATCCCCAAATTGTGTCAGGGAACATAGGGAACTATTGTATGATTTTCAATTCTTTACCCAAACTCTACACCTTTTTTTACACTGGAATAAATGTATGAACTATTTGTAAAAGATGTTTTACACATTTTCTATTGGAATCCAACAGAAAAAAGGTTTACAAGTTGGGGAAAATTTTAACTGAATCTTCATTTAGTGAATCTGAATGAAAACATTTATCAATAGACCCCACAATTTTTCCCATATCCTCCTAACCTTTATTAAGAAATATGAATTATATATATTTATTTATATATATATATATATAAACATACCTAAGAGGTAATTATATACCTCAGCACTAATATTTAAAAATTAAACACCTCTATTATATATATTTTTTTATTACATTGAAAATAGGCAAACTAATACTTTGGTTCTGATTTTTTAAACCTCTCCAAAGCTGGAGAGGATACATTTTCATTTGTTAGCAAATGTTTTCCATCCTGGATCAGATCCATTTCAGGTTTCCTAGATCACCCAGCTTTAGTGATGAAAGTGTATCCGCTCTAGCCTCTCTAGCCTTGGAGAGCTTTAATAAATCAGGGCCTTTGCCTGAAGCAAAGTTGAGTCAGAAGAACATCAGTAATATACTGAATGCTTAGCATCTATCATGAACACTTTGAACAGAAGTATCTAATGTACAATACAATGTATACAGTGCATGGGTCTGCAACACAGAGCGCAGGGTTAGAGGTATGTAATAAATAGTGTATAGGTAACAGAATAAATACAGCAGAGTGCAATTAACAAGGATCATAACATAGGGGTCAGAAGTATATGCAGTCCAGGGTAAGGAGTACAGAAAGCACAGAGTACAGGGGTCGTGTGTGTATTATGCAGGGTGCAGGGCTGTATAATGCACAGTCCATGGTGCAGGACAGTGTCGAAATCCTAGGCAAAAAAAATCCCCCCATTTCCCTTCTGCACAAATCTCTAAAGCATAATATGCCACGGCTGGCTCTCCTAACAAAAATGTAAAAAGTATTTTCTACTTCCAGAATAAATCTTCCCAATTTGCTAAAATTCCCCTCCTAGAACAAATCTTTTCCTTTCTTTCAAATATTTGTCTTCCCACGCCAAATCTTCATTCCACCCTCTAATACCATTCTTCAGTGTAAGTTTTATGGTCCTGAACACACTTTTAGTCCCTCTCTGAACTCACCAGCATGCCAAGTAAAGGAATTCCTTCCAGGCTCTCCCATGACTTCTGTCAAAATGAAGTACCTAGGCAAGATTCTCTTGGCTTTGATTTGTATTTTCCAAAGACACAAAGTGGCAGGGAGGGATGCCAACTGCTCCAGGGATGAGGAGATGCTCCATGAGGACTTAGGGCACCAAGCAGGAAATGTGGTATGTGCCTGGGTGCCCAGCACTAGCAATGACTATAGGATCTCTAGATCAAGGGGTCCAGTCGCAATTATCCTACAATACTGTCGTATCGTGAACATGTAGTATGAATTTAATGTATGTTTAGCAATATTTTTGTCAACATTTTCTTGTTATGTAATTATATATTTTTTTAAGCTAAAATATATTAAAATATTATTTTTGTATACACAGTGACCAGCAATGAGATCTATACTACTTTATTGCTTCACATTCCCTGTAAGAATGAAAAGAAAAATGGCCATGTTAAGGAAAGGACTTTGTTATTTATGGGAAAAACACATTTATATTAGGCAAATGAGAAATGACCTTCAAATACCATTGCATGAATTGAAATAGAATATTACTGCATGTACAAGTAGCATACAGCACTATAATTCAGCATGAAGTTGACAATGTAATAATATAACTGCTCCTAGGAAATACATATTTATAAAGAAAATTACTGGAAACGGCATATATTTAAAACACAAAAATGTAATACACTTAGCTGTAAGTTGCATTTACTGTGAAAAGGGAACTGTTACTTATATTGCAAACAATTAAATATAAATATTCAGTTAACATTATAACAAAATTTTAATTTTAATTTAAAAACATTTTACTTATATTAATCAATATATGGGAACCAATACACGTTAGGGAGTACGTGGTGATTTTGCTTATCTTTTCTGTTAATTTTTAACTTGGACAAGAAAATTAAATATATTTTATCAATATTTAGTCAACTGCAAATTAATATTTTAAATCCAACCAATAGATGGAGCATTCAGCATTTTGTTTTACAATTTTAATTGAGTTTCTTTTTATCTCTTGCATGTTAAAACTTCCAATTCATGTTCAGAAGGTGTTCTAACTTTTCACAATTCTATAGAATAATGTTTAGTATATTAAAAATGCATGAAATGTAACATACTTTGGCTTGTTGTTTTAGTGGTTTGTAAATAAATACTTCAGGATGTAAAAAAAAATTATAATAATGCATTAAATGTATTTTAAATGTAAGAAGTTCCTGAATTTGCCATGGCATTACCCTTTTGCAGTCCCTGTACAGAACCGCCGGAGTGTGAGAAGAAGCAGAGGTACAATCAGTTCACATGGTGACAAATGCAGTCTGATGAGAAAAGAAAGCGACATGATGAGCTCCTTAGTATGCTGCTTCTCTTATCACCATCCAAGCACTGACAACATGGGCTTGGATGAATAGGGTTGAATTTGGCAAGCCATTAAAATGATTATGTGTACCAGCAGTAAACATACTCTGGAGAACATATCTGGATTAAAGCTGGACATTGCAGTTTTGCAATTTTATCATATAATAGGTTATTTGTTTTTATCTTATTTTAATCTTAGTTTAATAAATGGGTTTTCAGGCTCACGCAAAAGTGCCCTAATATAACCTGCACAAAGTATAATCAAAGTGATATTAATAGTCAGACATCATTACATGAACAATGAGAGATTGTGTAAGCCAATTAACGATCCTATACAAGTAATATGGAGATACTGGTAACTTGGATATACCATTAAAGCTCATTAGTGTAATTCCTTTAAAAGCATACTTTATAGAAATGGATTCCTATATTTACCTAGGGTTTTCATGTCATTATATAGCTACTATCAACCTTTATAAATGAAGAAAATCCCATGGATTTTAAAGTTGTTTGAAGACACCTTTAAACAACAAATATTCTGCATGGAAGGATTAAACAAAAGAAAATCCCTAAACACTTATTAACAACTCTATGTGGATAGCCTAAATCTTCCAACAAGCTAATTATTTGAAACAGAACTCCTAGCAAACCTCTAAATATGTATTTGATATGCACTTCCCGGTCAAAAAAAAGAGCCCAAGATAGCAGGGACATATTCCAAGATGTTAATGCCAGGATTAATCAGGCTCAAATTCTGTAAGAGTGGTTCAGGGAACATGAGACACCATTTTCACCCATAGAATGGTCTTTGGAATGTTCTGGAGATACTTTTACCCAGTGGTCCCATCATCAACACAAAATCTTGGGGAAAAATGAATGCAACTCTGGATAGAAATAAATTTGACATTAAACAAGCTTATTGAAACAATACCATAGTGAACGAGAGAAAGTTGGGGTGTTTTTGGTCGGCAATAGACAAATCATACTGCTAACCAAAAACACCCCAACTTTCTCTCTTTTTTTGTATTATATTTCATTTCAACTCACTTTTTTGTGAGTGGGGTGTGGCAAACCTAAAATAATATAGAACAATAGAAAGTAGTCTATACCCCTATTTCTCTTTTTTAATATACATCTAATAAAACAAAAACAAGAAACATACTGAATGCTGAAAACCTTTCAAGATTTTTCTTGAATTCTCTCTTTGAAGATGGGTTTTGAGTCATGAACAGTGGGACACATAATTATAAATTGCATGCTTTGCAATTAATGTCTTTTTTCTGTGCTTAAAATCCACAATGGAGTTGTTTTAAAGATGTTTAAATGCATATATATCTGCACTGAGTTTTTATATCTGCCTGCAGATTATTTTAAAAAAGAAACGTAAGGCATGTTGACTATGAGAGCACCCAAGAACATAACCGTCATTACATAACAAGGTACAATGCAAACATTAACAAAATTAAACAGATGTCTAAACATCTGTCCATTTTTTTAGACCTGTCATTACCATATCTAATTAAAAAAAAACAGGTTTTATCTTTAGGCGAGCTAAGACAATAAAATAATTATCTTTCTCCCAGTCAGCCGAGTTATCTGACAATATAAAAAAGGAGGGGGTTCTAAGGAACACCTAAATAATACACCACATTAAAAGACAATTCACGCATGCCATATTTGTGTTACTGTGTGATATTGGCTTTTCAATTATTTCTATTTATTGTTGTTCTATAACTACTATCATACATTTTATTATTTGGTTTAAAAATATCATGAAATTCATCAATTCAATGCATCACATATATATTGTTATGTACTGTATGCATGGCATTTGAATTGTATTTTAGTTACTATGAGTAGTGTGCTCATTCAATGGGATTACATTCTGTAGTCTTTATTGGATAGTATATTGATATGCCTGCCAATGGCAACTGGCCATCAAATCTAAAAAGATTAATCTTGTGGCCAATGAGGACTGTATAGTTATGGCACACAAATTAGCAGATACAGTTGATCGATAGACTGTTTAGCTGAATGTTCGATATTCATGTTCGGTATTCATGGATCATAGTTGGCTTGCAGACATGCATGCATGTCCACTGTCATATTACAAAAACACAAAGGAGTTGATTTACTAAAGGCAAATGTGCTGATCAATTACCAACATGAGGTATGCATGAGCTATTTCACCCACTTCTACCATCTGATCAAATGGAAACAAAAATGCAGTGTTTTTAGATTTCCTTGTACATGACTTGGTATTTTTCACAATTTGGTCCTCGAAATGAATTTTAACTACATGCAATAAGCTCATTTGATAGCCTTTGCAATGGCATAATTTATTTTGTAAAGTGAACAGTCTATATTCCATTAGTAAATCAGCATGTTACCAATTGTAATGAGATGGTGAGTGATAATGATATGTGAACACGATTCAGTAAAGCAATGCTCCTAACTTACCCAGTAAGGAGGATCAGTCGAGGAAGTTAGGTAAATAATGGTTGTCATTTAACCTGGAATTGGGGATTTTTAATTGAAGAACAGTATTGCAGTTTTGTTATTTTTACTATTATTTTTAGCTTTTTTAATAGACTATTTAGTTTATTTTTTGCCCATTTTTATTTTTGTTTTTTTATTCATGTTTATTTAGCTATAAGTCTTTGTATGAAGATGTCTATTTAAAAATACTGTTACACAACTCATTGCTCCTTAAAATGCTGTTAGTTTTATGTTGGTGAATGTAAAGCTACGTACACACTTCCAATTATTATCGTTGGAAAACGAACGACGAACGTTCATGCACGATATATACGAACGATCGTATAGCACCGATCCTGCACATAGAGTTAACGGCACGATCGTTTGTAGATATTGTACACACAATAGATACGATCGTTTGAGCGATAGAGGAACTATGTGCACGACAGGAAAGTGAACGGACGTTCGTTCATCACGCATGCTCTGAACATGGACGATCAACGAACGACCGTACACACGAACGATGTTCAACGATCGTTGTCCAATCCGATCCGTCGGTCCGGTCGTTCGTTTCCAGCGACTTTCCTCGTTCGTCGGCGTCGTTGGTTACTTTTTTACGAACGATTTTTTGCCCAATCGATCGTTCGTCGTTCGATTGGAACGATAAAAATTGGAAGTGTGTACGCACCTTAAGTTTTACTGAGGTGCCTTTGTTGAGAGTAGAACAAAAGACTTTGGGGATACTACATCATAAGATAAAATACAAATGATAGGGAAAATGTAAACAAGTATATGTCCATCTCATGCAACAAAATACTCTGGCAAAGGAAATTACCATTGCAAATATGTGCCATTTTACAAAGTTTCCACTTTGTGTATTTACTGAAAAAGTAAAAGCAGACTGAGGAGAATGGAGTGACATGCATTTAACATTTTGATGTTAAATAACATTTTGATGTTGTAAATAACTGTAATTTATTTTTACAAATTTCAAATGTAAGAGAAATACTAATAAAATCTGAAAAAAAGTCTGCAATTTAAAAAGAAAAAAAATCACTAGGTGTGCTAATACATTAAAATAATTATCTTGCTCTCAGTCAACACCACATTAAAAAACAATTCATGTCATATTTGTATTACTGTGTGCTTTACTTTTCTATTGTTCTATTGTTTGTTATTCTGTTTATGCTATCAAACATTTTAATTTCTTAGTTTACTAAAAAATATCCTGGAATGCACCAGCTAAATAAATTGCACAAATACAATAATATGTATTGCATTCATGATATTTGAATATAATATGCATTTAGCTGCATTAACAGCTCATTGAAGAATACCAGTGTAATGCGCCTGGGCACACAAACCACAACCAACTCCAGATATCCTTTAATCAGGTTTATTCAAAATGGTACAGCACAGCAAGGGTTAATTTCAATCAAGCAAGGTACAGAAGGATAAGGCAAATGCAGGTCAGTAACAATCCGAGGTCAGGGCAGGCAGCAGGCAGAATAGTCAATAACAATCCGAGGTCAGGGCTGGCAGAGTTCAATCAGAGTTAGATTCAGACCAGGTCACTGAGGAGATGACAAGCAGATAAGTTTAAAGTACACAAAGACACACCCAAGCACACTGTGGTAACAGAGGCTATAGCGGGCAATGGTGTAATGGACAGGCTCTCCTTAAATGGCCAGGATGACCAATCACCTTGCGCCACCTGGCACTGTCTGATGGGAGACTGAGTAAATCCGCCGCAGGGAATTCAAACTAACTATGTCCCGCCCTGGGGCGAGGCAGCCGAGTGCCACGCCCTCGGGGGGTACAAGAGGGACGCATGGTGACACGCGTACCTCTTCCCACAGTACCCCTAGGACGTGCACTACTTTGCACTTGCAAAGGAGTGCTGGGAGCAGGAACCACATCCAAAGGGATGCAAGGGCTGCTGCCTGGCTGAACAGTACTTTGGCCAGGGCGGATCCCTCCGCCTGTAGAGACAGACAAGCTGCGAGCAGGGCAGCAGCCTCGGCCATGCTGCCTGCTACTGCGGCGTCCCCCTCTGTGGCTGGGAACCCCAGGGACACCGCGGGCTCGCAGGGCGGGTAAGTTCCTTACAACCAGGATATGCCAAGCATTTCAGCATCACCCAGGGCTGCCAGGACTAAATGAACTCCCATGTGCTTGTGTCTTACGTCATTTCAGTGTAGCCAATCAAGATGGCTCAATATCTGACACCAGAAAAGAACCGGATTAAGATAGTGGTGCTAAAATTAACCAAGCTTAATTTAATCCAACAATGCCAATCATCCCACTGCATTTTGAACTTTCTACACAAGAGTTAGAAGGCATATTTAGATCCTTATCCCCAACCTGGATATTAATTTAATCATCTAGGATAACACACGGATGTAAACAAGATTTAATTTTAGTCTTAACTGAAGTAAAGGTAACCAAGCAATCCAATATGTTTGGGTTAAAGATGTGATTTCACAAATCTCAAGCACCCAGTGTCACGCTCGGACAGACGGCACCACTAGGGATCGTATGGAGGTGGTGCGAGCCCTGAGAAGGGCCAAGGCGCAGATTCTAAGCTCTAACCATATTTTCTCTGATGGTGAGGATGTTGCGCTGCTGGTTACGGCCAGGTTGCAGTCCTTGGGCACACCAAGGTGGGCAAGCAGGGTATCAAATCACCAGGCAGGAGGATAGTCAAGGAAAGTCGGGGTCAAGACAGGCAGCAAGCAAGAAAGGTCAAGTCACATGCCAGGGGTCCAGGAGACACACAGCAATGACACAGGGGCCACTGCGGGCACAGGGAACACAGGGGACACTGGAAACAGCAGGAGGCACAGGAGAAGCAGGGATATCCAAAGGCAGACAGGAACACAGAAACAGCACAGGGAAGTTGGCTTGGAACCAGGAAACACTGGATTAAGCAGAAGGTGTACAGGAACTAGTTCACAGAACTAAGGGCTCGGCACAATGGAGACACAATGGAGGCACGACTTGTTGCACGAACACAAAATGAAGTCTTGGAGCTAGCTAAATAGCTAGGGCTGGTTAAGAGGCTATTTTCTGATTGGCCAGCAGCATGGACGGAGTTGCTAAAGCTTGGAAACAGAGGTATGCCCAGCATCAGAACTGCAAGCATGCATAGGGGAGAGATGCCTGTGCTTTACTGAGGAACAGGTAAGTGTGACACCCAGAATTCTATTTTTAGAATATAAGGTCAAATATATAATTCATATCTAAAGAAGGAAATTTCCATGTAGGTTAATATCATTTCCACAAAAGGTCTGCTTTAAAGGATTGCTGTGGTTGCTTTTAGGACATTAATTGTTGAAAGAAATTGTGTTACCTTTCTATACATAAATACAAATACAGGTTCTATATATGTCAATATAATTTATTACATTTTTTTGACAATGGAAAGATGCAAACAGAGAAGAAAACATGCCTGAAGACATAAATAGAACCTACAAATTGAATTTATATGCACACTTATTCACCCACACACAATTACACATATAACTGAATATAAATCAACCCAAAACGAGAATTATTGCTGTCTTTGGGATATTTAAACATTGATGTAAACAGAGTATCTCCTTATTGAAAAAAAAATAGGTTAAGGTATTATTGTATATTTGATGCATTTTTATTTTTAATATTTATACTATAGATTTGCAGACATAGCAAGGAAACAGTCCTTCAATTTAACATAAGAACAGTTTGTACCTCTAAGGTTGCTGTCACACAGTGTTCCCCTCTGCAGACCAGCATGCTAAAGCATACCTTTTCCAAGGTTGGTGTGAGTTTTAGAGGCTTACATAGAGACCGCTGCATTGGCCTCCTCTGTAAAGAACCTTCATGATTGGCTTTGATTAGTATCTTTTCTCATGATGAAACCTTTTTTCTCCACATTGCTTTTGTAAGTCACCCTCTTTTTTGTCAGTTTCACAGTAGTATTTTCATATGCCATTCATCAGTCAATTTATGACAAATTGACTGGACTCAGACTAAAAGTGTTTTACTGCAGTATTTACCTCCCCTGGCCACCTATTGTTAAACACTAGGTGCCCGGGAGCAAATACAGGGTGTCACTGCTAAGCTTTTTTTAAACATTTGCATGTGGCTGCAAAAGCCTAACAGAGCAGTTCCTTTCTTTTTACTTTTTTTTTCACTTCGGCATTTATAATCAGCATCAAATAAGGATATGGCAGTGGCAGGGTGTTACATGTAGAGTCCAAAGATATGTACCATAACACTACCACCTCCTGCCACCTGTCAAATAATGGATAATGAACCAACCTAATTGCTTCAATTTTACCCATTTTCTAAACACATATTCAGTGGTAAAAGTGTTTAAAACTACTTGCAAAAAATGCTATTCTGAACCTTGCCATAGACAATTGTGTATTTACATTTCCTGTTTAGCTATTTCCTCTGTATCTATTAAAACAGGAGAAACATTGGCATAGTTTGATGACCAGTTTATCAGTCTTTCGTACCAGGCCAGAGAGTCTTCTTCTAGAATCTTGTAAGGTTACATTTCAAGAGGATATAGAACTACCATATTTACAACAGTACAACAATAAAAAGGTGTTCACCTGAATTTATTATTGATGAAAAGTTTTTTTTGTAAGGAAATTTTTTTTGTTATTAATTTCTAGTTTTAAGGAGATTATTTTTGAAGGATGCATAAAAATATATTTTTTTTTCAGAAGCAGTAAATAAATATTAATAAAAACATAGTCAATGGAATAAATATTTTTCTTTTTGAGAGGGCGGAGCTAGTAGTAGCAGTAGCAAGTTGGATGGGTAACCAGCAAAGAGGATGAAGAAAATAGGATTTATCTCTGAGTGCATTTGATGGAGCACCAGAAACAAGCAGAAGGGTAAATGATGAGTGGATACCAGCAGAAAATCTCTGTGTAATTGGCAACGGAAACAGGCTGATTTAAGAAGGCCAGACAACAGTAGGGTGATAGGTGAGGTTTTTTGACGGTAACTTCATAAGGATAAAAACTAAAAACAACCATTCTATTGTTACATACATTTTTTGTTTAACAAAAGTTACCTTATTAAATGTTAAAGAAAGTTATTTAGTCTAGTAAAGATTTTATATCTGAGATGAATACATTTTTCTCTCTGCTTTTTTAAATGAATTACATTTTAACACCTCACCTTGTCCCCCTGTGCATCAGCTTTATTATTATTTTCCAAGTGAAGGCTAAGAAAAGAAGCTCTGTTTACTTCTATCCTTTTATCAGCTTGATGATAAATGTAAAACATTCCCAGGAGATCAGCAATCAGATCGTACTGGGAGGTGGAGGAAATTCTTGGGAGTACTTTATATAACCCGTATTTTTAGGAGAATGCTTCCTATTTATAACTTCAGCCTTGATAATGGTCTGCTACTCATTTTCAGGTACAAAGAGTGAATAGAGAAAAAAGCAGGTTATGCACCTCCACAAAGCAATATTGTTTGTAGTCAAGTACATTATACAGTAAGTTAAATGAATATGCTACATTAGAAAATACTGGAGCATTTGGTTTATTATGTATTATTATCGTGAAAGCAAAAAAATCACTAATGCCAAATCTTTGTTCAGTAAAACTATATTACTGCTGTGTATGTTACAGCGTTAGTTAATAGGACAAATTTACATTGAGGTTTCTTCATCAGAAAATCTGTAAAATGGCAGATATAGAATATTGTATGTTTATACAAATAGGTTCCACAATTGTTCTGTTTAAATAAAGAAGTATGCCTTGCAGACCTTCTAACTGGTTGCAGAATTTTTTTGTTTTTTAGGAAACCCTTTCTTTAAGAAACATGTATGCTACCCGGATGCCATTTTGCTTTAAAACAATTACATGATTTGCAGAAGGAGGTCAGCAATGGCAGTGGGCCATGTGATTTGTTTAGGGCACCTTGACTTGGTCAACTGGACTAAAAGAGGGTTTAGTTATTTTACAAGTTGGAATAGACATGGAAGAAAAATCCTAACTAAAGGAAAACACTAGAAACAGGTGACAAAAGTTATGTGAATAGATGGCAAAGTAAAGATCTTCTAACTAACCAAACACACCTAAACTTTAAAACAAACACACAGGGGCCCTGTTCATGTATACACCTCTTTTATTAATGAGTTAGAGCAAGTTTCATATCTAACATATTATTTGGAAAGACTAATTTAAAAGGTTCATAAATGTTAAATACTTTATTCTTTGTTCCATTCTGTTTGATTACCAGTACTTTTATTTAATCTTCATACTCAATTTATTTTATAGTGGACTGTTTGTATATCTGTATACACTTGGAGTTCTTAATAACCTAAACATTAAGTTAGAATTTAATTTGTTCAACACAATTTAACTTTTTTTATTGAGAGTAATGCCTAAGTCTTAAATACATTGTGCCACTGTTCACACACATCCTCTTCCATCCACTTCCTCCCATCTCCAGCAGAAAGATTGGTCCATCCCAAGATCCCACCTTCAGCATATATTCCCATAAACATTGCACACTGAGCCCAGGCACACAGACTGGATGTTCAGCACTCAAATGGAAGCTTTATTCCACAACAGACTCACTTAAAAATTATTTTTCCCAAAGATTTATGTTAACGGTAGAGTATGTGTGTAGTCCAGAAATTTTCTATGCATATGAATATATGTGCCCAGGCCAGAAGTAATAAAGTAAGATGCAGGTTCCCCTCCTGTACACAGAGTTCTCTATCCAGTTTGACACCAGTAGAGTAAGTTTTGGGCAGGTGGGAAAAAATGCTAACTAAGAATGTTTTCACAAATATAAAATCCAATTGTTGTTATCAATTTACAAAAGGCAAAATGATCTAACAAGGAAAATTTTAATCAAATCAATATTTGATGTAACCACGTTTTGCCTTCAAACAAGCTTCCATTCTATATTCTGTGCACTTGAACAAAGTCAGGGATGTTTTAGGAGTATAGTCAGGCATTTGATTAACTAATTATACCAAACAGGTGCTAACAATCATCATTTTCATATATAGGCTGTAACACATCATCATTACTAAGGCAGGCCATTACCTTCCATTTCTTCTGCATCCTCTGACATATACCACTGTCATATTCTCTGCAAGCCTCCCCTGCTTATATTATCCCCTCTTAATATTTACATTGTTGTTTAGCATATATTGCCTCACATATATTTTTGTGTGTTAGATCCCAAAACTTTCCTGTTCTGGAAGGGGCACTTTTTCTGTTTATGTCCACATAAAAAAGAAGGCATTAGTAAAAAAAATATTTGAATTTGCCTGGAAATAAAAACATACCTGTTAAAAAACAAAACAGTGTCCAGATTGAATTTAGTCCATATCTAAAATCAACAAGTACAATTAAGTTAGGTGCCGCAGCTCAGTTTTGGGGTCCCTGACATCTGCAATCTTCATTTCCAGAGAAGACTGCTAATGTGGCTTGTGGTCACATGACTCACAACTGAACAGGGAATCATTATACCATTTTTTCTGTAGTGCACTCTTCTGGGTTTTATGAGTTAGGAATAAAAGCAGAAAAAATTAACCTTGATATGGACATAAAGCGTGCTTTTTACAAAATCAGGGTTATTTAGTGAACAACATAAGGGACAATGTGCTAAGTGCAGTGACCTAGAGCAACCAATTACAATTCACTTCTCTGATAAGTACAATCTGATGCATTAGGACAACGAATGAATATATTCCAGCTATGAAGTTATTTTTTACATTTTCCAAAATATATTTTTATATATTCTAACAAATTGCTTTAGCACATTGATATATTTATTATTCTAAACAGCAGGGATCATCAGTTTCAAATATAAAACAAATGCTTTTTAATCCAAACAACATTTTTTTAGTTATTACTTTTATTTCATGTTTTATTGTCACTTGCTGTACTTTGTTTTATGCTTGTCCTTGGTTTGTACAGATGTTGAGTGCAATAGAATTGTGCCTATGGAGAGAGGGAAAGCAAAGTGTTTTAGACCAAAATACATTTTTTCTGCAAAGGAATTGAAAGCCTTTCAGGGACAAACATTTGAATGCAATAAACTTAACTTAACTAAAATATATATATATATATATATATATATATTATTTTTTTAATCAAAATTTTTATTTTTAATTGTGCATAAATTGTGCATTTTACAGCATTTGTTAACTGAACAGTAATTGTAATAATAGCAGCAGCACAACAAAAATGAAAAGACATAAACAAAAAATATATAAACCAAAATAGAAATAGAGAAATAGACATATAAACATATTCAAGTACAACCAATCCAGAGCATAAATAAATCTTTTCACCATGTATATATAATTATTTCAAATCAATACACCCTATTAGTTATGTACCATGTGGAATATTGACATTTCAAGTAAACTGCATCCCTATCAGAGGCTGCCAATGCTTTATCAATAAAAGCATGCCACTTGCTCAAAAAACAGGTGACTGCAAGCCGCAGCTGCCTTCATTGAGAAGATCCCCAGCACTAGAGGTTTATTAACGAATGTTATTTAAGAACTCTCAATGGAGAAACAGTTCCACTGAAATCCCCGGGCACTAGAGGTTAATTCACCTCTAGTGCCCCGGGTCTTGGTGTTGTACCTCAAACTTATAGACAGTCTCACTCTTTCAAGAAAGTCGTCATGACAATATTACAATTATAACAATAGTTATGATTTTTATTTTGGCCATCGAAATATCAAAATTTATTTCACTTGCTTAAAGTTCGGAAAACAAAACAAAACAAAAAAAATCTTGGTACATTAGGATCCACATATGTAAGTTCATTTATTTTTTGGCTGCTTATTCCTTTCTGATATAGAGTATTGCTTCAATTGAGGGACTTTTTTGGTGTTGTTTTTTATTTATTGTGCGTTTCAACTTCAAGGTGGGTACATTTTTTGCAGATGTTGATTCTTTCAGCGATAGCACCGATAAAGAAGGAGATCTGGATGATGAACCAGGAATATTTTCCATTCTTCTGATGATGTAAATGTGTGGTTTTGCCCTTCCAAGTCGCATACATGTCAAGTGGCTGGGTAGGCCTAAGTGAAGCGAATTTTGCATTTGAAAAGCTCTGAACATACTGTGTGAAATGATTTACGTTTGCATGTGACTATTGCACAGAAATCCGCAAACAGGAGGACAGAATGGTAATCCAAGAGAAGATGGCATTGGTTCCTGAAGGCTTTCAAGACTTTTGATTTATCATTATAATCGAGATATCCCACTATAACCGGTCTGGGTGAAGCTGAATCATTGTGAGGGGAACCCAAACGGTGCGCTCGCTCAACTTTGCATTCATGATCCAGACCCAATAGTGAGGGAACAGTACTAGCACATAATTCCCCCAGTTGTGAGGGCTTTACTGATTCAGGTATTCCTATTCTCTAGATCATCATTTTTTTCCGCCATTGTAGTGGTTCTGGTTTCTAAAGTAGATAATTTACCTTTTGTAGCAAATAAATCATCTCCCAGTTCAGAAATCCTGGCCTCTGCATTGGTGATTTTAGTGGCTTGCATCTGAATTTCCTGACGGATAGCTTGCAACCCCTTTCCCATAGCTTTATCAATAGCTGTTTGGACAGTAGGTGTAAGATCTGCCACTGCTTGTGCAATGTCTCTTGTGTCTTTCTGGCTGGTGGCCATATTTTCTGCCTCTGCTGTGACCCGGTCTGTCCTGAGTGCAGTTTGTGTGGAGTGCGGAATCTGCGATAAGGTCAACTATCGATCCATGGTCCTGGAAGTCTGCCAGTGCCTCCGGATCAGTGTTCAGCAGGAGGGGGTGAGGTACAGGCGTTATTTCCCCTCAGCAGGTGACGTAGTCTTCGAGAGCCGCTGTCCTACATGAGGCGCCTGAACCAGAAGTCTGAGTTCCAATTTATATTTTTAAATCATGAAGACAAATCATTTGTTGATCTAGTGACTTTTTTTATATTTTTGTTAGGGGGGAAAAATATTGACGTAAAATTAGGCCCCAAGCTTTTCCCATTTTAATTGGAGATTACTGATCTGTACATGCCGGGGGAATTCTATGGTCATGTTCTAGAAAGGCTGAAAAATGGAAGGGCTTAACATATATATTGGACCTGATTTATTCAAACTCTTCAAGGCTGGAGAGAATACACTTTTATTAGTGGACCTGGGTGATATAGAAAACTTGGTATGGATCTGGTCCAGGATTGAAAACATTTGCTAACAAACAGCAAATGACTTTAAGAAATCCATTCCAGGTTTGCTAGATCACCCAGGTTCACTATGCCACTGACACTAATCCTGGGGGTTATTGTTGAGGTTACTAACACCCATGCTGGGGGTTGTTATTGCATCTACTGACACCAAGGCTGCAATGCTAAGGCTATTAGTATGTCTACTGACACCAATTCTGGGAGTACTATTGCAGTTACTGACACAAATGCTGATTATGCTATTATTACTGCCACTGACGCCAATGCCGGGGGGTACTATTTCAGTTCTTAACACTGTTGGGGGAGTTTATTGCAGCCGATGAAACCAATTCTGGGGCTTCTTATTGTGGTGATGCCACTGATATTAATTGCATTCAATTACACTAATATTGGGATATTTACTGTGGCCAATAACATCAACAATGTCTTCAACTTTCTCTTTAGTGTGCATTGCAGTAAACTACAGCCCTTTTAATGAACAAAAATGTGCAGCTATGGTGTGGCCGACACTTTGGGGCCTCCCTTCAGATCCTCAATAAGTTGCCCACCACTACTCTAGAAAAAAAACACTTACCCTTTGTAGTGGATCATTACTGTATCACAGTATGGTCAAATAAACAGTCTTCCTGAATTTGGACATTTCCTCACTGCTGGAAATTACTTTCTCCAAAATGTATGATGGTTTACCAACATAAACAAATTTTATGCATAACAATGGTAACTATTTGATAAAACATTGAAACTGTAAATGCACATAAAAAGTGCACCCATTTTGCACAAGGATGAGTGCAATTTATATGTTCCTCTGTTGTGTGCAAATTAATCTTCACACTGGAATGTCACATGCACCCCCTACACATTATGTCCTCTTCACTTCACAGGAGCATGAGATGGTGACATGTGCACCACTTGTGATTGTCAGTAACTATGGCAACTAGTAATCAACCTTCATGACTGATCTGGTGCCTTACATCCCATCCTTTTGTGTGCACTGTATAAATGCTATTATACATATAAGTTCATTCTGTCTTATGACTTTTGAAACATATTCTATACCTTTATTGCATAAAAATATAAAACCATCAAACACACAAGTGGAAGAAGCTCTCCCTAGTTGTCAAAATATTAAATTACCAAAGATCCAAAGATAAAAAGGACTTCATCAATCTGGAAATATGAACTGATGTAAATGAAGTATAGGGTGGAATAAGTCTTATAGTTAGAGGTAGGTGCTTGCAGTTAATACAGCAACACTATTCATTAACTTTTTTGCCAGTTTTACCAATATTAATATATGCAACTTAAGAGTGTTTTCATTATTTTGATTATTTTGATTTTAAAAATTATATTTGTAGACCAAATAAATCCTCCTCTTTAACACTCTTCATAACGCAGGGTGGAGATTGTCTATAGTTTACTTGCTTTGTACAAAAAGATTTAAAAGTTGGCAAAATAAATATTTATATATTGGTGGCATTCTGGATATGTAATATTCTTACTTTTTGGTTAAAAGAGAAACCTAATTGTTTAGTTATCTTAAATGGTTGGTGAAAATGGTTGCTGATAAAATTCTTTGTTGGGAAGCAATACATTGTTTTGTAACCATTAACCCTATTTTTTTTTTTTTTTGCTTAGTAAAACGTGGAATTAGATCTATGTTCAATGCAGAGCCAGAATTGTTGGTGGTATATTGGAAAGGGTTATAAGGCAATTTTCGAACAATTTAAAAGCCATCATTCTACAGTGAGAAAGTTTATTCAAAAGCTAACCACATTCAAGACAGTTGCCAATCCAAGAGTGGACCTCCCTGGAAGTGTTGGCAGTAGAATGCCTTTTGTCTTTAAAACAACATGACAGCACAACTTAGATTTGCAAGGTCCCTTGCAAATGCCCTTTGCACAGATGAGACCAAAGTGGAGATGTTTGGCAATTATGAGTATTCTTGAGTCAAATGTAAGGCTATTGGTTCACCAGCCAAAGCTTGGCAGAATATGGATCGTGCAATAGGAAGATGTTCCTAAAAAGACCAGTAAATCTACAACAAAATGGCTGAAATATGCATATCCTCTTGTAGGATGTCCTACTGTTAGTGTGTATAGCACAATAAAACTTTGCCATAAACACCCTTGTGTGGAAAAAAACAAACAAACAGTGATATATATATATATATATATCAGCTGGAGGGCTTCTCCCTGTCAGCTCAAAACCAAGCTTTCAGCAACTTTCTACTCACTTTTGAGCTCACTCACTTAAGACTGACTTAAGCCTCACTCACCCAGACCGACATTCTAAGTCTCTCAGCAGAGCTCCCTCACACAGACCGACTGTCTGTGTCTCCAAGCAGAGCTCCTCACACAGCTCCCCTGTCTGTGTCTCTCCAAGCAGAGCTTACTCACACAGTCGACCTGTCTGTGTCTCCAAACAGAGCTCTCTCACACAGACCACTGTCTGTGTCTCCAAACAGAGCTGAACTACTGACTGAGCTCCTGGCTCTATGTTATATCCCCACCCTCAGTGTTTCTTCATTAATTACCTCACAGGTGAGAGTCTTCCACCTGCTACTTCACACAGGAGAGGAATCTTGGGCAAATTACTTCACATAAAAGAGGAATCCTGGGCAAATATATCTCCCTTCCACCTTCAATCCTGGACTGGTGTCACAATATATATTCAGCCAAGTTTATGGTGCTTTAAGTTATTTTAATTTCTAAATCATTTATTTGGAATAAATAAACAATTTGCAATGATCTAGTTTTATTTATTAAATCAATTTCTTTTACTTAATAGGCAAGAAAATTACTGTTTTGAGGAAGGGTTGATCAAGTTTATATTTACATTAACAAAATGTAAAAATTAGGTTTGCATGAAGCATACATCCATTTCCCACCCACATATTTCAACTTTCTAATAAAGCTTTAAAATTATTATTTTCATGTTAATGTTTATTTATATTAACCTGCCGAGCTGTAACCCTGAGTGAAACAGCGAAATAGAATAATAAATAGAGCCTTACCTGATCAGCTGGCGTCCTTCTCCTCGATCCCCATCTTCTTTCTTCCTTCGGCAGGCGTCCTCTGCATCTGATTGGTCACCGGAGTTGGACGTTGGACGTTTCGTTCGGGGTGTGGCGGGAATTTTAAATCTATTTGTATTGCATTGAATAAAAAAAATTGTATTAAATGCAATATATTGGATTAAATTGTGTAAAAGCAGTACATTGTTTTTCATGAACCTTTATTCTACATTTTAATATAACAGTATAAAAGAATATAGTATAGAGTATAATTTTTTTTTCCTTAAAAAAAATTTAAAACATTTTTTAATTTTTTTTAGTTTATTATTTTGTTTCTGAAACTGTATTATACCCATACTATTATATTAAACTGTAAAATACATTTTCATGAAAAACAATGTACCGCTTTTAGACATCCGGACAAAAATGAACTGCCCAGGAGGTTAAAAGAGGCAGAAACAAATCAAGGAAAAACATGTGTACCAGTAGAAGGCAAGGTGTAACACATACCCATACTGTTTACCAACAGCCACCTACGCAAAGCAGTACAGCAGTGTTGCTAAAGGAAAATTTTTGTGGGTTGTCCACCCAAAGTGGGCTTCCAGGTTCCCAAGGTTCCCTCCCTACCAACAGGCCCTTGCTACATTTGGGGGCAGATGGGGGTCTGTTTTTTGCCAAAAGGGAAGGAGGTTTAACACTTTTTGCCCCCTTCCCTGTTTGGCAAACCCACTAGATGTTCCATTTGCTATTCAAGATGGTTCCAAGCCAATTAAATGGATCAGTTTCAATGTTAGGGGCAACCCAAGGTTGTTTTGGTGGTTTAAGGGCCAGAAAATCTGGCTAGCGGACTACGATAGCTGTCACTGTCCATCTGCTTTATTTGCTGAGCTGTGCCAAACTTGCAAATGACAGGTATAGCATGGCTCTGGAAATCAGGCCAATCGATTATGACAGCTGTCTTCTGGCTGCGCTATATGCAAGTTGGCCAACGTTGCCTTTGACATTTATATTTTAATTCAAGTTCAGCTATAAATTAGCTCAAATATTGGATACAATTTAGGGGACCTGCCAGCAAACTGAAAAGTGTCAAACTCAACCAACAGTGCCTTAAAGCAGGCCAACAAAGTTGTCAGCTGGGACCATATCATGAACAATGATGTCTGTATGTTCCCTGTATGGTCTAGTGAAAAAAAAGAACACATAGAAACATTTCTTTTAAATTTCAGAAGAATCTACTCCAATCACTGACCATTAGCATACAAAATGCTCCTCAATTACATTTTGTGTACAAGTGTCCTTAATGTTATGGCGTCAAAAGACTCAAATAATTACTGGTTATCCAGAGTAAACCACAGGCCTGAACTACCACAATATTCTTCAAAGGTTTGCCTGAACACAGGTGTCCTCTCCTAGTAGGCCTGATTTATTAAAGCTCTCCAAGGCTGGAGAGGATACACTTTCATCAGTGAAGCTGGGTGATCCAGCAAACCTGGAATCAAACCTGGAATAGATAAAAGGCATTTGCTATTTGTAAGCAAATGTTTTCAATCCTGGACCAGAACGATTCCAGGTTTGCCATTAAATAATTTTAAGCCTATTTTTTAAAGTTGTATTACCCCTTTGGCTATATGAAGTTTGTGTTCCTACATATTTTTTGTTTGTTTATCCAATATACTTATATAAAGTCAGAGAAGCCCAAAACAAACCATTATTTCTAAAAATATCACTGGCAAACCTTTATTTTTTCTTTCAGATTGATACACTTTTTTTTGTGTAGTGTGTAGTATGTAATGTAGACATTATCTTGAGATTACATTTTATAAAAAGCAATCGTGACTTTTTTGAAAAGTCAATACAATATTTTTATGTGGAATGCACATAATTTTGGCAATGAAAAGCTTTAATGGATTTATATTTTTTTCACAGTCAATACCATTTTATCATGTGAAATAAATATATAAAATAAATAGATATATGAAAAGCCTTTATATGTAAACGTGACAAGAAAAGAACAAATGAGGCTACAAGGTAAAAACATCAGCAGAATAAGATACCATGTATATGAGCAGCAAATACCATAGGCTCCAACTGGAAAATCTGTCATTTTAGCGGCAGCAGTTAGCAATCTAGGTTCATCAATCAACTCTTCTCATGACTGACATGGATTTAAAGATGTGGACTGCATGATTGATGATGCAATCTTAAAGGGTAGATAAATGCATCTTTTACTTGCACTCTTTGTATGACTATTACTTGTTTTTTTTTTTTTGAGAATGGGTAGGGTGTACCCTTGTACTTATTCCTCTCAGGGGGTAGTTATCTGGGGACCCGCTTATGAGAAGAATTTCCAGATTCTACTATGCCCCTGCAGATCATTGCAACCCTTTGGGAAACAGGTAGTAGGGATGGGACTATGTGTCTCAACATGCCATTGCAAGCCAGGCACACTTGTTCTCTCCATCTAGCATCATGTACTAATGTAGAATAAGAATCTTGGGCTGCATCAACTCCAAAACATGATGAGAGATACATGTCCACTCTTAAATACCTGTTTTCATTGCCAGACCCCACTGATCATTAAGATGCTATAAGAGACAAAGGCTCTGCTATGTATATCCACCAACACCATTACCTCCTGTACTATAGCTACTCAGACTACTGTCTTATTCTACCAAAACAATATGTAATGCTCAATTTTACAGGTGTGTGGTAAGTTGAACCTCCACAAAAAAAACAAAGCTCTGGGTCACTGCAGATTAGTTTTTATTTTTACCCATCACAGCATCTCCAGCAAATTATCACTGCACTGTTTGGGGAATATGATTTTTGTTTGAAGAATACATATTGATTTACAATACTGTACTGCTTTCCCACTTGTATCCCTTTTATCCCTGCACAATGCCTTATACGCCATGTTATAGGGCAGCGCTTCACTGGTGAGGTTTTCATCATAATTGTTTTCTTCAATGTTTCCTCTCTTTTTAATTCTAGTATTTTTTTTTCTGGTGACAGCTTTGTATAAGTTTGTCAAGGAACATGCTATTAGTTTTAAACATAAAGGAATAAGTTTCAGTATATCTCTAAAGTAAACTGTGATCAATTGAAAACCACTTGGCTGACTTTTTCTGTATGCAAAATAAGTCATCATTGTGACTGATGTGTTATGTAGCTAATCCATGTAAGCAGGTGCAAGCCTAGGAATGACGCTACAAGAATCACAATGTGTTCCACTTGAACAATCTCTTGGACGGACCAAAATAAATCCATAAAACATTAGAAAAGACATCTGGAGGCAATTATGGGAGTCTGTGTTGTACTTGTGATTTGTGTTGCTTCATTACACAATCACATAATATCTGTAGCATTCGATTTATCATGAAATGGGTGTGGTTCAACGACAAAGAATACGTCTATATTGGTTATTCCCAAGTAACATTCCATTAAGTATGTGAAACAAATGTTCATCTGTAACAATCTTGTTAAGTGTACAGTTTTTACATCCCAAGGGACAAGGAGCTCTTGGTACGTTTTAGGAATGAAAGACAACTGAAAAGCATTTTATTTTGGTGCTCTTCAGTAGAAATATGTATTTACTGGCCTAAACAACAACAAATAGGAGAAAAAACAGATGAATACACTAAAAACAAGAACATTTGAGAGATTGATAAAACTCTGCTTTAGATTTTTAATCTGTCCACATTTAATTTTTGGCTTTTACCTAAACTATGACTTGACATTGCAAATGTGATTTTCCTGTTCATTTTGTATTATGATTATTTACTAATCTGGAGGTATAGTATAATGTCTACCCAAGCAGGAAATATATTCAAAATAAAAATACATTTACATATATTCTTCTAAACCTACAGTATCTTTCACTACTTAAACATTTAAAAGACTTCATATGTTTATAAATCAGAAGATGTAATGTATACACCCGTCTCACAATTGGAAAAAGGATAAAAATAATAATTGTGGATAGAATTGATCTTTTGATTTTGATTTATTCCAGTGACAAATGAGCGAATGAGCCCTGTACACACAGCACTCTTCTATTCTATGGAGAGGAGAGGATGAGCATATCACCCCAGGCCCCCATTGAGCTCTTCTACATAGGAAATGATAGCAGTTGTTCCCAATTGTTTGTTCAAAACGGATGAATCACTTAATGACATCGGAGGACTGCTGTGCACCAATTTTCACCCTAGATGAGCACAACCGTTTGTCTTGGGCGGCAATAATTTAATGTGTGTACACGGCCTTTGATATACATACACATACTGGATCGTCTGAAACATACATAGTACACTACTTTTTTTTGATTATAATTTTTGAGCATTATAAAAAAAATATGTGCAGAAGAGATAAAATCTGAAATAATATGCATATATGGGGCATTGTCCATTATGTTTTTTTTTCAGCCATGATCGCCATTTACCTAATTGTCTTTGATGTGTTATTTTTTTTAACTTGGTCCTTTCTTACTTTTTACACATTACAGTAAGAAGTGGGCACCCATTGCTGCCATCATTTTTTCACACACCTGTTCTGATGTTGGGATAAAACTGGGAAGGGAAGCAGCTCCAGAATCCATGCATATTAAGGGTTTTTTTTTCAGTAAAAACTACTGTCTGTTATTGACAGTACAAAATAAAAAAGTTTAAAATGTCAAATATACTATAATATATTGTCTTTATCATGACAGTCCAGGCAGAGGATGACAAAACTGAAAAAAATAAATACATAAATATACAATCCTAATAAAAATAAGTTGTATTTATTTTATAGAAAAATAAATACAACTTAATACAAAAATATAGAAAATAGAGATAAAAATATGAAAAAAAATGAAAAAATATGAGTATAAGTATGTGCCCAATTTATTGTCTTATAAGATCTTATTTTTTTCCAGATGCCTCCATTTATAATAGTTTTCACTACATAATATTTCCTCACAATACATTTGTAGTTACAAAGTCATGTATTTACTATATTAACAGAAAAGATCTATTTTAGGCATTACAGTCATTATGAAAGCAGGAAGACAGACAGCAAACAAAACCTAATTAAATCTTGTTTCAAATGATGGAATAAAAACAGCTATACATACTTACAGATGTGGACATTGGCAAATATAGGTGAATGCCACATACCACTTGCAGGATACAAATGGCTATGTTTTAAAGTAGAAGTGTTTATTAAAGCATCATAAAGAGCATTTCTAAATGCCTCCTTCACCAAGTAGCAGAGAATATGTTTGGAGATTTACCCTTGCACTACATAAACTTGCTAGAAATGCAAAATGAACTAAAGTCCGGAGACCAAAAAAGTTTATATATATATATATATATATATATATATATACATGTTGCCATTTTGTCCGCTTTACTTTTGTGCACTTACCTGGTCCAGAAAATGTTGTGTGCTTAGGAGGGTTACCAACAGTTTAGACACTATATTATACTATATGAAAACATGCTGTGATGGCCTAATAAAAAGCAATCCTTATTAAAAATGAAGTGGTGATCAGAAATCCACAGTATTCCAGGCCCTGCACCTCCCTGCACTTTCCATTCTGTTACTTAGGGTCCTGGAGGAGGAGGGTGCTCTGGACATTAGTCCAGTTTGCATTACCCCAAAAACCATCCCAGAACTCATACTGTCTTCTTGCTCTAGTTCAGTGTTTCTCAACCAGGATTCCTCCAGATGTTGCTAAGAATTCCTTGTGCAATGAGCAATGTGTGCCTCTTTGGACAGTTTACCTGACACCGATGATTCTTTGTGGCTATCTTTAATAGCAGCATTCTTCCAACAGATCAGAAATGTAAGAGGCATTTTTCCTACTGACCACTATGTACTATGAGCTGGGGTTATGGTATTTATAGCAGGGGTTCCCCGAAGACCAGAAAGTTATTCCAAGAGTACCCCCAATTTGAAAAGGTCAAGAAAGGCTGTTCTTGCAACAAGACATAATAATAATTGTATTGGAATTAATATATTGAGCCTGGTTTATTAAAGCTCTCCAAGGCTGGGTGATTCCACAAAACTGGAATGGATTTCTTCATATGGTATTTGCCAGTATGTTTTGAATTCTGAACCAGACTAGATCACCCAGCTTCACTGATGAAACTGTATCTTCTCCAGCCTTGAAGAGCTTTAATAAATCAGGCCAATTTATTATTTTTTTAATTTATTATTTATTTATGCACAATAAATTGAGAAAAATACTTTTCACTGGAAGTGTCACCAGGTATTTAATCTATGTACAAAGTGCTATTTGGGATTTTTAAATATGAACATTTATTCTTACTGAACATCTTCATAAACATGTATTTAAAAAAATTGACAGAGCTGCTTACCATGTGTTAATTTTTTTATTGAAAAAAGACTGAGCAATCTGCTGGTTTCCCAGCAGTATGTTTTCAATAATTTGTTTCTACAGATTTAAAATTAACAACACATTTATATTTTTCAGCTTTAAGCATGCACAGAACTAGAAATATGGATGCTCCATTCTTGCTTGTTCAATATGAGAAGTTGATTTACTTATTCAATTTTTCAGAGCAAAGAAAGATATCTGAGGTTTGCATAGGCTAATTCCTCTGTATTTATACTGGAAGATCCAGATTTTTGTTCCATATTAGAGTTATTTTTGTTTCTTGATTTAAACTGTTTGCTGGCTACATGGTATTGTTTCTTAGAACTGATAGAGAGCTTTTATATATCATGTATAACCTATCAACTTGCATAGTTAGTTACAGATATAATTTTTAAACCGACTCTAGGGGCAACTAATTTAATGCCATAGTGAATTTAGAATGAAAGTACAATTTTGGTCTGCAATGGATTTTCTTTAATTTTAAATAGGTAAATATAACTCTAGGGTCACATGCATTGTATTTATTGTTTCAAGAATATATGGTTTCTAAATCTGTTTGTTTTTTGGGCCTTTGTATTAAAATAATAAATTAAGATCACCATTAAATGTAATTATTTGACTGGTAGCTATTGTGCTTTGTTTATAGAAAACAAGCATTTTAAAAAAAGAAAATCCTTGCTACTTAAATAAATTACAATGCAGTAAATGTAATACATTCTGTGCACATTTTCCGAATAAACAAAACATTTGCTGTAGTTAACATATTCAAGTATATGCAGTAACAAAGTTGAGGCCAGCTCAAACATCAAAATATATAGATATATTTAGGCGATTTTAACGCTACTATTAAAAAGGTATAAACTATTCTTCCATCAAAATAAAGAAACATTTTAATAAAGAAATATATTAAAAATCTATAAAAGATACTTTCATTTTTTTCAAAATTGAGACCTTCAGGTACAGCATATATATCCTCTGTTACTTGTCGCATTCCACATTTGCTTCCTCAGGAACCAAAGGTAACTTATCATAATTTATAATAAAATGACATGGACCTGTAAATATGTATGAATATGTATATTTTTAGATTTTAATATTTTATCTCTGACTCCTAAGAAGCTGATGCAAAATGCGTATATATGCCATACTTGTAGGTTTAAATTGAGCAAGTATATTTCATAGATTTATAATTTTATAATAAAATGTTTCATTGTTTTTGGATGTAAAGTGTTTTCATTATTTCTAGAGTACTGTTAAAGTCCCAAAAAAATTTGTGTACTGTGCTTTAAATTATTATTTTTTAAATTTTGATAAGGGATATAGTAGTTTTTTGACATACCTGATTCTGCTTGTTACAATCAAAATATATAGATAAAATACACATTTTAATATATTTTAAAATTGTAACTGCCAAAGGTGGTAAAGGTGTTCTATACATTGTATATCATTTACATATTGGTGCTTCATTGCATGCCCAGCAAGATGACAAACTTATTTCCGGTTTTAGCATTTGTCTTTTCACTTTTTCTCCTCTGGCTTGTTCATTGAAAATTAAGTTTTATCCTTACTTCTTTCCAAAACTGGAGCTGATAGATATAAAAGTATACCAGTCCCAGCAAACAGCCATGCTACACTAGGAAATAATTTTACTGAAGTTTCTATTAAAAGAGTATCTATTATTCAGGTTGATTTATATTGGAAGTCATTTTAGGCTAAAAGAGTGTATCAATGGCAATAAAGTTGAACACAATTTGAATATCATGTACAATATTTTGATATGTATATCTGAGAATAATATTGGTAGTTATTTGCTGTAACTAAATTGTTTTTAATGTTTTAAGTAATTGATAGTTTAGCTATTATTGGAAATAATTAGAAAATACATTTTTTTAGTCTGAATGTTCAAAAGATATTAAATTACTCATTGTTGTACTCATGTATACAAGATTAAATTGTAATACACCATTTAAATAATGCCATCACCTTTTTATCTGTTTTCTTACAAGATTAATAAAGTAGATTTTAAGGGAAATATATATTTTGACCTGAAACCTGTAACCCTAACTCTTACAAATTCTATCCAAATATATTACTTCATTGTATTTTATAGTCATAAAATACAGAGTAAATAATGTATTGCAGCAAAAATAATATCAACCATAAATAAACGTAATGAGCACAACCTAGAAGCATTTCTTTGAATGATGTGGTAAAATAAAAATCAATCCAAGCAGTCTAGCATCACAAAGTCTGATCTGAGGTCAGCCTGGTTTAAAATAAATAGGAATTATGAAACAAAGCTTGTTGAAATCCCATTGGAGAGTAATTATAGGTATGGGTAAAAACAGTATTGACTCCACCGACGCACTGTGTGCTGTATGGCTTGTGTACTTAATATAGATAGACAGTAACTAGGGTTGCTAAAAATGTATGTTAAAATCTAGAAGTTTTCTAAAACTGTAGAGGATTGTTTATCACAATAAAGGCAAATCAAAACCTGATTGAAGTTGATGTCAAAAGACAATGTCAGAGATGTCAATGTCAATGTCAAAGTATTTCTCTTTATGCGGAAATACAATCCATAATGGCATCTAGCATCCTATAAGTAGTTTAAGGGTCTTAGGGCCTAGCTGGACTAACAATGAATTTTCTACTTCCAAACTCCCAAATTTAGCATCCCTTCAACTCACATGTTTGTCAAACTTAACAGTTTGAGTAGAGAAGGAAGAATTTGAACCATATACCAGATGTCCACAGTCATAGGTTTATAAAAGATGGGCCAACCTTAATCTGACTCATTACATGCCATAAACTGTAAAGTGCCTAATCATAAACTAGGAAATTCTTTGTCAAAAGAGTTTACATTCCTTCCTGATTTCATGAGGCAGCTTTTTCCTAAAGCAATCTATGGAACTTGCTAAAACTACTATAACTACATTAATTAACTACATAAACTAACATTTTCACAGAAAAATCTCTTCCTTATCCAGAGATTAAATTTCTATTCCTTCAGATGCAAAGAGTGCCCCCTTTGTAATGCCCCCAATGTGAATAATTGGAAAGAGAGTTATATGGACCGTTTATATATTTGTATAGGGAGTTTGTTGTGACAATCAATCCGTTTTGTAAATGGAACCTCCTACTGACACGTTTGACCCTATAAGGGGTTTAGCTCTAGAGTGTCTAATTAATCCCCTAAGGGTGTGAAATATGTCAATACGTCTATGCATATTTTTAATTTGACTTTAAAAAGACATTTAGAATGTTATATTAAAAATTTGTTTTCGGTCCTTCATAAAACAAGAAATTCTTGTCTTTCTGAGTATTGGAGCCGAGATAAATTAGTTTGACTTCATTTCTTGCAGACTGAGTTCACAGTCTAGTTGAAATTGCCCCTTATGCCCTTTTCAGACCTACTTTTTTTAATTTCCTTCCAATGTTATCAGTTAGTCCCAGGATGTTTTCCCAAGCAATTCCATTTTTCCACAGCTGTTTTTTTTAAATAACTTTTCTTTTTCCATTTTAAATTACTTCTGTTTTTCCTATTATCCAAAATTGTAAATTACTTCTAATTTTCCTATTATCCATTCATAACGTGTTGCTATATGTCTTCAGAACAAACAGGGCAGCTCAGGAAAAATACTGTATTAGTAGCCTATCTAGGCATTAGCAATGAGTGGAGAGATTTTAATTAGTTTAATTTTGATTTTAAAAAATCAACAAAACCTCTCCAAAATTGATGGAGAACATATAGGAACATGTCCCAAAATAAAAAAAAAATGGATATGTTTTTCTATAAATCAGTCTTAAAGTATTGCTTTTTGCACAGACCATCCCTTTGCCACCTTTATATTGATGTAAATTGAGAAACTGCTGCTGACAATTCTTATTATTTATTGGATTATTTTTTGGTTTACCTGATACTCCTTAAGAAGTGTATAAACACAAAATTCGTAGAGTCTTGGCAGATTTCCAAAACTCTGGACTAGGAGCATGAATCTTATTTTTGGAATAATCTAAGAATTGGAGTTGTAAAATATATTGTACACTGCCAAAGGAACTTGCTTTATCCTTTTTTTTATGAATAAAGATTGATCAATAGTTTAATTATGTCTTAAAAAATCCAGTTTTTGGGTTCTTTTATACTTTGTGGGATGTGGCATTTATCTAGCAACTAGACACCACATAATATTTGTTTTGTACTAAATGGTTTCCGACAGACTCTAGTTTTGTCAAGAATGAGATAAATGTAAATAAGGAAGGATTCCACCTATTTATTCAATGCTAGTGGAGCTCCTGTCATTATGTAGCTGTAAGCATTGAATGAAATGCCATGGAGCCTCTTATTTGCACATTGCTGGACCATATTAATAGTAATATTAAATATAGCAATAATAAATAATAACCACCTGGGCAGTTACCCTGAGCCTGGTTTGGGGTAAGAAACCTTGCTGAAAACGTTTACCCTGAACTAGGTTCGGGGTAGCTAAAAGTAGAAACAAGTTTCATAGTGCAATCTGATTGTCATACAACATTGTATGACAATTGGATTACAACTGAAAAAAAACACCTTGTCCACGCAGCTGCTCCGGAGTTGTCTTCTCTCTTCTGTCTTCACCCGGCTTGTGCAGAGACAATCTCCGCAGTTTCCCTGGTGACATCGGTACATGCATAGGTGTGGGCAGGAGACGGGGCTGGAAATTCAAATCATTTTGTATTGGATTCAATACAAAAAAGCTGTATTAAATCCAGTACAAAGAAATCTTTAAATAATTTATAATTATAGTATATATATATTATATAAGCTACTGTACAGTTACATTACATTATACACTTTTTTTAAGTTTATTATTAAATTTATTAAATTTTGGACATATTTTGGTGAGTTATGCCTAAGAATTTTAGCCTACAAGGTAAAATAAATTTCCATGCAAAAAATGTAACACTTTTTGCATGGAAATAAGGAGAAAATTTGAACGGCATTCACATACGCATTCCTCTGCGATTCCTGATGACGTTGATGCGTGCACCCGACGACAGGGGGCGTGGCGGGAAATTCAGATATTTTGTATTGGATTCAATATAAAGTCCTGTATCCAATACAATACAAAAAATACAAAATATATTTATGTGGTTTGTCTATAGGTGTGTGACGTTGGACTAATATTTACCACACTAGGGAGGTGTTTTAGAAAAATATAGTGCTATACAGTATACAGAATTATTGCATTTTCAGTATTTTCAGTATTTTTGATGTATTTATGCATTCTTGTTTAAGCTGATTTTTTTTTCTAATAATTTAGTTTTATTAATAAATGAAAATATTTTTTTTTTACATGATTGTGTGTTTCAAACTTTATTATATTCAGGATATCTACTAGACACTTGTTTGGACATATTTCGGTAAGTTACAGGTCTACAATATAAAAAAAAAAAAATTTCATGAAAAACTGCACTGTACTGTTTTTGGTACAGAAATCCAGACATCAGTGAAACGCCCAGGAGGTTAATGAAGAATTATTATAATAATATAATATATAATATAATAATAAAGTAATATCAAATATTAGTTACAACTATGTATCCCTTTAATCATTTTTCAGTGTGGGAGGGGGGTAGCACCCTTTTATAGGAGGACTCCAGATTCCGATGGACTTGTCATTCACAATCCCACACAACACTGGGTTTTGGTTGTGGAGATGAGGCACTCAAAGTTTGGGCAGGCTGGTACCTGTTATGTCTGGAAGTGGGGGGGATACACAATCCCTGACATCCTCCTTTCCTTTTATTTCTATGTTGCTGGTTAGGTTCGCTTCTATTTTGTATTACAGTACTCATGGCCTGCCATTGTTAAGTATTTTTTAAATTAAATTAGACCTAAACTGAAAAAATAAAAAGGCACCAAGAGGTAGACCTAAATAACAACTAAATAACAAAAGCCTTTAATACACTTTCCTGCCACTCTTAGTGACACTCTGTCACATACCCCCCCCCTCTGTTCGACCCCGTGGGGTTGGACACATGCCTATACAGTTACCCCAGGATAAGGCCTCTGCATTTACTTGCTCTATCCTCTCTGTAGGCTGCCATTGAAGACTGTGTGTTCCCTTTTCTAGGCAAAACAACACAACAAATGAACGAACAAAAATTGTTCTTTTTAGAGACCCGGTGCTCTGGACCAATTTGTCTCTGGCATCTTTAAGTTCCTTCAGCAAAGCGTCTTTTCCTAACTCTGGCTTGTTTCTCTAGATTTTCAGCAGTCTCCTGTTTTCCTTGTCATTTTGCCAGCAAGGTCTGGTTTTGCCAGGGAGGGTCTTGCTTGCTGTCCCGGCATGCCTGGGAACGGGTCCAGTTTTATTATTAATAAGGTAAACCCCACACAGTATGTTAATATGCTCCTTTTTAAATATATATCCCATATCCCCCTAAAAATGTTGATTTTTCAAAAAAAAATGTTTACTTTCACAATATCCCATGTATTTTCCCAGTGGAGGTGTTCCAATACTATAAGGAGTAACCCTTCTTTTATAGTTTTAATGGTGCAGGCCATTACTTTTATATACCAGAGCTGATAAATGCCTTTTCTAAACTGACAAGTGTCTTCTATTTGCAGTAACAATTGAAATTAAAGTAAATACTGTAAATACTTGAATATAAACTGATCGGAATACAAATTGTACTTATTTTTACCTGAAATTGCTTTGGGGTTAGGGCATAAAACTAAGGTACAAAATATACTGCAGCTTCTTGCTGCATATTCAGCGTATACATGGCTGTTAGTGGTTGATTATCTCATATCGTTAGAAGATAAAGAAAACAGATCTAGCATTTAGGACCTGCATATGACGCATATGCATAAAGCTAAAATTTCCAGATGTATACTGTATTTAAATATATTCATCCTCTAAAAAGGTCCTTTCAAAGTTGAATTATTTTTCTGCACTGGTTGGTTTTACCGTTATGTGGGATGTAAATTCAATTTCCATTGCTCAAATGATTAATGGCATATGTTCTTGACAAGTGTGATGTTCCGTATTGCCAGCCAATGATGGATTTTACATATGTTTCCTGTGTCCTGTGCTTATAAGAGTCCTGTGTATTCTTATTAGTAATTGTGTATTCCATCCAGATCTATTCAGGAGTCTGACATGAAGGTTTATCAATGTACAGAATCTTCTTGTAGTTACCAGTTATTGCTGCTCCTACTCCTTTTGCATAGTGATGACTGGTCTTGTGTCTACCCCCTCCTGTTGTATTTTGCAGATAGTCTGTGGTGGTTGGACCTGCTGGGTCACTCCCACAGCTTTGATTTTTTGATTGGTTATGCTACATGCAGTGCAGTAATTTTGCCATCACTACGTTTATATGGTAATATAAATTTGTAAGGGCATTTGGTGTACAAAAAGTAGAATATGATCCTTTATAGTTTTTGCCCCAATTCAGCTTTGAAAGGGGCATTGAAATGAAAAAAAAAAAAACACCAGTTAAACAGTAGTTACTAAATTAACAATTTGTTAACACTGGCAGTACAAATTTAGTCCACCTCTGAATACCCTTTGTAGTTTTTTCAGAAGTACAAAACAGGATGCATAAAATTCCCTGCATAGGTTGTTAACTTCTTTGTCCTTTATGACATAGATCTAATTATGCTTAAAAGCACTGGTGCATAACTCGTACACTTAAAAAAAAAGATACCATCCGTCCATATAAATGAGCCAAAATGCCTTATTTTCAAGTCAAGTACATTTTCAGGAGTTGCTGACAGTTTGCTCTTAGATTTAAAATGTCAATTGCTATATGAAATGCTCACAGAAAAGAAATATTAGCAAAAATATCCTGAGATGGTCTTCAATGCTAAGATTAAATGACTAATTCTTTGAACATCAAAATGTCCATTGACGTCAGTAAGTAGAGTAGGTCACATATTGCCTGAATGACTGTCCTAAGGCTCTGAAAACAATACCTGTGCCATCGTCACCTAAAATATAAAAAGTGCACTGAAGATGATTGTTCTTTTCCTCTCTTCCCTGTGCGTGCTACTGTATACCATACGCCAAAAGAAGCAAAAATGTATAGCACGGACAGTAATATTTTCTGTGTGATGAATGTTATAGTGGGAGCAAAAGATAAATTGGCCAGGCATTAGTTGAACGTGTCGACTTTCTGGGGCAATAAATGAATGGTAAATATACAGTTTCAGCAAGCTATGATGTGGTAATCATTTCTCAATAGGATGAAAGCTTTATGTGGTACTCACCCTCTCTGTGCTTTTTCTCTATCTTCCTATTAGTTGCAGTTTATTTGCTAGTATTAAATGTGAAGGAAACACCGTTGCAGTTTTCATTACATGCAATCATTTCCGGAACTTACTGTGCATTCAATTCTTTCATCAAAATGATCAAACTGACTCTTCCTAGTAGGATATAAAGGCTTTCTACGATATAGTTCTAATCCTGGCTGAATTTTAAGTTGTGGTCATAGAAAAGGACATCACTCAACAAGAATAGTTGTAGAATGCTGTCTTTACCAATAATTGTCTAACAAACTATGTAACTCCATGCAAGTGGCAAATATGCAAAGAAAAGCTATAAGTCCCTTCTGTGTGGAAATCTATAGGAGGAACAGCAAAATGTTTTTAAAAAGGCCTCCATCTCAAGGATGCATGTGTAGGCTTAGGCCATAGAATCACTGGTACTGAAGGAACTAGTACTGGTAGGACTTTAAAAAAAAAAAATAACATATTTTTGATATTGAAAATATTGCCCTACCAGAAAAATATAATAGATCTGACTTAGTAAAGCTCTCCAGGACCAGAGAAGATAGACCAGTAGGTCCAGTATTGAAACATTGAAAACTAATGATAAATAACTTTTAAGAAATCAAGTTCAAATTTGCTGGATTATTCAGGTTCTCCCATGATCTACCTCTTTGATCTTAGAGAACTTTAGAAAAACAGGCCCAGTGTGTGTGGGGGAATGGTGGCTTCTTTACACTTAACATTATTGTGTGTTTATACCAGGAAGCACCTAGGACTGCAAAGGATTTATATGCATATTTATACTTCCTGCTTCCCTGTAGTAGGCAGCATATAAACAACCCAATACACATTGATGGTCATTGAAAAGTAAAGAAATGTCAACCAATTCAGAACATTTGGATTTTGGTAGTCAGTGTAAATGCCTCTATTAGTAAATAGTGTCAATACCTTTATTTCATTAGAGCTCAGTGCAGAATCTCCTTTTACATTGGTGGTCAAAGGAAATGCTCCTATTATTTTGGAAGTCAGTGTAAAATCCCCTTTTACATTGCTAATGAATGAAAAATTCTTTTCACATTGCCCATCGATGTACGTGCCTAATTGTATTGATTGTCAGTGGAGAAGTGACACATATACTGGTGCTCGGTGAAATAGTTCCATTACATTAGTGATCAGTCTGAAGAAAATAATTCCCTTATTGAGATAGAATGATATTTACTAAAAAAAAAAAAAAAAAAAAAAAAACAATCTCTACTTATAATGGGAGAGGTCAGTACTCCCACAGTGACCAATGGGAGAATAAAACCTGAATCTCGCATTGACCAGCAGTAATAAAAAAGGAGTTGGTGAATCACGAAATAGTAATTCCGTATATTTTATTGTTTAGTCTGTCAGACTTTGCATCAGTGTGGTTTCTTGCCTGAGAAATAATATTCTCTTTCTCCAGCTCCATTGATGACTCTACCATCAACAATAGGGCTAGAACTAACAGGTGCTGATCACACCACCTAGGAATACTAAATGAAGTAGGCATATGGTAAATATTGACAAAGCCCCAGAGATAGCTAGTTAGGTATGAAGAGTTCTAACTGCCCACCTTTTCTTTCTTGGACAGTGATGAGATAAGGTCATCTTGGACCCAGGATAAAGAAAATAAGGGCCACCCCCTCCTCTCAAGTTATAGAATGCTTGAATCAGGTCAGGTCTTGAAGCTTGGTAAGGCCAGGGTGCAAAAAAGGGGTCATTAGGGTTCTGAGAACTCAAAAACAAGTTACAAATGCTCTAGATGATGATGCAAGCCTTTAAGGTCTTACATGCAAGAAAACTGACATCTCTCTTCTATCCATTCATCTCCTAAATTATTTTTTGACTAATCTTGGTACCTGTAACTGGGTTTCTTTTCTGATGTAGTGTTGCCAATTCGGCATATAAAGTGCAGTTCTATTAAAATATCCTTTTCATTTATGTTATGGTAATTTTATGGGATTGTTTTTATATTTGAAGATAAGGGTTGACCAATTTTAACAAGACAAAGATGCAATATTCACAAAAGATACAACTTCCTCACTCATAACGTCATCACACGCACGGATACAAGACTTCTCTAGAGCTGC
>NC_092858.1:123011907-123038595 GCF_032062135.1 Pyxicephalus adspersus
TGTTTATCAGGCATATTTGGATTTTTTCCAGAATACTGCCTAATACATTTTAGAAATGACATTCAATGTAGAATAAATTGGTAAGTAAAGTTATTGAAATTCTGTGATAACAATTGTATCAAAATTTGCATTTATTGCTAACTTATAAGGAAGTAATTAAAGTATGAATTTAGGGTTACTTTGTGAATGAACCATGTGTCAAGTAAATGGTCGATACATTTATGAGTAATACATCATCTATTGCACTGCTTAAGTTCTTAGGGGAACACCAGGTTATATGTTATCTGTTTTATTCTTTTGAATTGACTAAACAAATATTAGATTGTAGTCAATATCAGAAATAAAAAGAGCACTGCAGAACCATTAAGGAATAAAAATGTATTTTTTATGTTACATTGCAAGTGTAAATAACACGTTATTATGAAAGTTTATACTTGTTTTTATTAATCTAATGACATGACTTCAAACTGTGAGTGTGAAGTAGAAGATACTTGACTCCTTCCTCCCTACCTTCCTTAAGCATATAAGAATGCCACTATGGAATGGTTACCTATTGTAACCATGATGGAGTATTACAAATATACTGTTATTTTCATGGTGGGTAACAGAGCTTCAATATCTTGATTCATTTCTCCAATGGTTGCTTTATAAAAATGATTAAACAATTCATCATTTGAAAATGTATGAGGGCCCGCGGGAATGGAAAAAAGGCATTTACAGGACCCGGTCTTTGGCCCCGATTTATTAAAGCTCTCCAAGGCTAGAGAAAATACACTTTCATCAGTGAAACTGGGTAATCCAGCAAACTTGGAATAGATCTGGTCCAGAATTAAAAACGTTTGCTAACAAATAGCTAATAACTTTTAGAAAATCCATTCCAGGGTAGCTGGATCACCCAGCTTCACTGATGTATTCTCTTCAGCCTTGGAGAGCTTTAAAAAATCAGGGCCAATATGTCCAGAGAAATTAGAAAAGGTGCTCTGTGTAACAAATGCCTTGTAACACTGACAAGGACACTGGTCACCACTCTTGTCTTCTACCCTGCCCTGACCCCAATAATCCAATACCTCATAGGTGGTACTAAGCTTCAGATAGAAAAAAAAAATGTTTTCTTTCCCCTCCATGTCTAGTAATCAGGTTTTGGCGGGACAATCACAGCAGAGAAGGGGAAAGTCTTTTTTGTTTTACCTGCACAAGCTGTTCATTTGCTAAGGGGAAAACTACATGGGAGGTATGGAAGCATCTGACTCTGGGCCAGTACTAATATACGTTAGCCGATGGCCCTGAAAAAACTTTTAAGTATCCAGTAATTGGATAAAATTGGAAGAATCATTGCAGGGCATTTTATAACTATCCTCTTCCACGTTACCCCTGTGTTCTCAGCATGTAAATGAAAGTCTTTCCACTTTATTTCAAGCTTATCTATTTGTAACTGTTCTCTTTGCTCCTATATGCATTTTGTTTTGTTCTATAGCACAACTGACTGGCTACCTGTGCCATTTCTTCCTTCCCACTTTGTGCTCTCTTGTACAGTAGAAAACAGTAGAATAAAACCCAACTAAATTAGGGTGCTTGCAGTGCTATACTTAGGGTACATTTACTTATTGGTATTATTGAAAAGCTAAATAACATAGTGTAATTTTTATCTGCATGAGTTTCAGCTTTTACATTTACCACCTGTTAAGGATATGTTGATTTTGTAGCACCATTAAAGTTCCTTTATTCATTTTTATTGTATGATTTAATGAATTAGAATTGGTGATGGTTTAGATGATCTTTATAGAAATAGATGTCTATCACATACAGATTGGCATAATCAGAGCATCTCAAATTCACCCACTAGATGCAAAACACTAGAATTATTTTGCACGGGATGACTAAGTAACATTTAGTGCTTAGTCAGAGAATATTTTAAATGTCTGTTTTGCATGACAAAGTTGGGCCTAATTGTGACAAGTAATATAAAATAAAAATGAATCACAGCCATGGCTTACCTCTATTAACAATGCAGCTCTTTATTCATTTTGATATGCATAAAAAGAAAAACAGGGTCATAAATAATATTAATAAAATAGCTTCCATGACAGTATTTCTGCACGATTAGGTTTTAATGCTCTGCAAAGCAGATTATTTTATAAAGCCAAATGTCTGTAATGAATTAATAATTCTAATGGACAAATAATATACCATACAAAGTAAAACTTTTAAAGACAAGCATTTTACTACAGGAGTATATATTAGCCTAAAACATACCATAAAAACTGTTATTAAGGAAATTTATTTTAACAGACATTTATTATAATATTCCTAAAATAACAATTTGTTTTAAAACCTGTGGAGGTTCATGAAAAACACTGTAAACTGTAAAATATGCAATGCAAAAGCAAAATTACCTTTCATTTTTCCAAACTTTAGCAGGCTACCAACGTCCATGTAAGCTTCTCCGAATTTTGGCCATACAATATTAGGTTTCTACTGTTTAACCTCAAAATATTTGCATATCTGTATAATATCTGTAATCTTTTTCCATTCTTTCCTCCTTTCTGTTTTTTTGCAGGTTGTTCATGTATTTCAGGGGGACATTGCCCAATATACTGTGATTTATGCCTATAATAATTTTGGTTTTTGTTGTTCATTTTAGGGGTAAGCCAATTAAGCAAGTGCATGTTTTTGGAATGTGGGATGAAACTCGATGCAGATTCCAACCTGGGACATAGCTCTGCAAAGACAAGAGTTTTAACCACTGAGCCACTGTGTGGTTTCGGTGGACTGGAGGCAAATCTTGTGGGTTCAGGATTCGAGGTCATGGAGAATTTCTTGTTTGCTTCACCCAGAAGGAATACTGCATGGTCTTGGAACTATTAGCAGGCTTTTGAATAAGCCAGCCTGCTTACAAGAAAGGGGGAGCGCATACTAGTCATAGGGCTTGATTTATTAAAGCTCTCCAAGCCTGGAGAGGATACACTTTTATCAGTGAAGCTAGGTGACACAGGAAACCTGGAATGGACCTGGTCCAGGACTGAAAACATTTGCTAACAAATAGCAAATTACTTTTAAGAAATCCATTACAGGTTTGCTGTATCACCCAGATTCACCAATGAAAGTGTATCCTCTCCACTCTTGAAGAGCTTTAATAAATCAGGCCCATTGTGTCATTGGAACTTGCAGTAAGGAATGGATAGGAAAAGCTGTAAAAACTGCTTTAGGATGGATTGGCATCAGCCAACTGTTCTTTTATATCCGACTGCTAGCTCTTTGGAAACCCAACCCCTTTGTTTTGATCTTTACAATTATTGCAGCATTCACCTGTTACTGACCATGTGCATTATGGTAATTCTTTTTGTCAGACATGTGCCTGCCCTAATTGTTTTTAGTAAATGTGAGCCTTGCCTTACTATTTAAAATTGTCCAGTTGCTGACCATTTTTTTATTGTTTTATCATCTGCAGTCTTCCTACAGAAGAGTAGATTTCATAGCTTTTACTACCTTTTAATTGCAGGAATTTGCCAATTTTCTCTAAAAATTTCCCAAAGACTTCAATAAGATTAACCTCTATATGAGAAGTTATGGATTCGTTTATCCATTCTATACACACACTATGCTTTCTGGTTCCACTTTTTGTTGGACAACATAGAGAAGGATAAAAGCCTCACAAAATCAACAGGGATTCTTTACATGTCACAAACTAAAGAAAGTCTTTCACGCTGACTTGTTTTTTCAAAAGAAGTCACTTAGTCACTTCTCCAGAAGTAAGATTGCAGGGAAAGTCTCTCAAACTATCCAAATGTCTCAAGGTTGGTGAACTTTTTCAGCTCGAAAACATTCTAGCCTTGTATTTTTATTAAGTTCAGAGCTACAGTACTTTCAGCTTAAAGTTCACTACAGGGAAAATATACTTTAGGTGTAACTTCAATTTTGTTGAGAAAACAAAAAACAGTCCTCTCTAAGTAAGCTTTATAAATAGCAAAGGTTATAGCAATATTTACAGATGTGAAGATATAGCAACATTTACAGATGTGTATTTTCTAGCCTATTGTTTTACTAATGTATTTTAAAACTAATTTTATTAAAACCACTTGAGCAATCTTTTATACTGAGAAAAGCCAAAGTGCCTGCAACTATATTTCTAGTAAATGTTTTAGAGGATGCCTAACATTTTTAGTATTTCAGTATTTTAGTATTGGGCAACCATTCCTAGCTCTCATTTGCTACAGGATTGGCTAGTGTTCCCTAAAGTTTGTTGAAACTGTTGAACGCATTCAGAAAACCGTAAAATAGTCTTTGTTGAGACTGCCCTAACAACCACCAGCAAATGAGAATGCTGCTATCACTGAATCCTTGTTGGTTACTAGTGAATAATGTTCCCACTGGCTAGTGGCAAGGGCAGTACTATCTCTGACAGCCACCATTAATGAAGCATTTTGAAAATTAAACAACCGGTTACCATTGTTGCTCTTTGACATTTGCAAACCCACTAACAACAGACCCATGTTACCTACCAAGGCCCTTTGTTAGATCCTTTAAAAATCTTTTTCCTTGCATGGTTATAATTCAAGAACCAAGAGGACCAACTGTTAGGAATGTGTGGTAGCCATACTGCAGGCAATGGATTACCAATGTATAGTGCAGTTCTCAATTAATTGCAGTCAATTGAAAAAAAACAGGTCTGCTTGACTTCACTTGTTTCATATCTTTCATTCTTTCCTAAGTTCTGGCATTGTCTATGACATCATGAAATGTGGTTTGTCTCAGTATTCATATATCTGAACTACCTGTTACCATGCTTTCCAGGGTTTGTGTAGACAATTTCATTCTTGTTGTTTGATCACTAAGTTCTGCTTCCAAATGTAAACATAAAAACATAGGAATTTTTGCATGGGTGGTTAGTCTCAGAGGTGTTCTGTAAACTTTATTGTTAAACAGCATTTATATAGCGCCATCATATTACACAGCGCTGTACAAAGTCCCTCAAAGGAGCTCACAATCTAACAGTCCCTACCATAGCCATATGTCATTAATGTAGTCTAAGGTCAATTTTGGGGGGAAGCCAATTAACCTCATTGCATGTTTTTTGGGATGTGGGAGGAAACCCACACAGATAGTGCCCTGGCTGAGATTCGAACCTGGGACCTAGAAAAGCCAGAGTGCTAACCACTAAGCCACACACATTATGACTTCAAATAACAAAAGCAAGCACTACACAGGGGTAATTACACTTAGGTAGTGATATAAGGTAATGAAAACGTTTAACACACAAATATAAAAACAAAATGTATTATATTGAGTGCAATCCAATATTAGCATTGATCTTCAATCAATTTTATAAACAAATCAACTTATCAGTGTATATATGTCTAACAGGGCTGTATTTTCCTACAAAATGTCTTTATTAATATTTTTTTTTCTGCCACACCCTTTTTTTAAAAAAAAAAAAAGGTCCTCCCTTTCTGTCTTGATTGCCGCAGTGAATAGGACTTAATGGGAGCCCAGAGCCTCCTGGGATACCTATGTCGGGCATGTCCAGAAGGGGCACTTTCCTACTTTTATGGAAATGAAAAATGGCAATCTCATGCATGTGCAGTGAGATTGGCACTCTTTTTACAGTACTTTTTATTTAGTTTAGTTTAGTGCTGCTTTCTAAAAATCTGTTAAGTAGTGCTGCTAAATAAATGTAAAGAATAAACTGATGCAAAAATGCTCATAAAGTAAGTATTTATCAAAGGATCCACTTATGATTAATATTATTATTATTATTATTATTAATAATAATAATAATAATAATAATAATAACTATAATAAATAGGATTTATATAGGATGAAGAGAGGACCCTGACCCGAAGAGCTTACATTCTAGTAGGTGGGGGAAGTAACACACAATAGGAGGGAAGATGTGTAGTTGAGGAAAGTAGTGTGGGTTTTAAAAGACAGAAGAAGACAGGTAGGCAAGTTTGAAAAACATTGCTTTTAAGTGTTTTTTTAAATGAGCAGAAAGTAAGAGTGAGACGAATAGGATGAGGAAGACCACTCCAGAGAGTCAGAGCAGCTCTAGAGATGTCTTGGAGCCGTGCGTGTGATGGGGTTATGAGAAAGGAAGTCAGTGATAGCTCATTGGAGGAGTGAATAGAGCGCATAGGAGAGTATTTTTTTAAGTTAAAAAAGGTAGGTGGTAGAAGAATTGAAGAGAGATTTGAAGGCAAAGCAAAGGATTTGATTCTAAGGTGAAATGGAAGCCAATGAAAAGAATGGGAGAGAGAGAGCCGGGTTAGTGGAATACCAGAGAGGGGAATGTTACAGTAGTCCAGAAGAGAGATGATGAGAGCATGTACAAGGAGTTTAGTGGTCTTTGGGGACAGGTAGGGGCGGATTTTGAAGCTGTTGCGCAGGTGAAAGTGACAGGACCTGGAAATGTTCTGAATATGAGGGGTAATAGAGAGGGGAGACTTGAAGGTGATGCCAAGACAATATGCCTGAGGGAAGGAAAAAAATAACAGTTTGTTAGCAGTTAAAAATATGTCGGGGAGATTTGGATATGTGGGAGATGGGGATAATGAGCTCGGTTTTATCCAGAGTTTCAGAAATCTGTCAGCCATCCATGACAAGGTATCTGACAGGCAGCATGAGACCTTATCCAGGTCTGAGGGAGACAAGTCAGGGGTAGACAGATAGATTTGAGTGTCACAAGCATACAGGTGGTACTGTAAGTCAAAGGAGGATATGGGACTACCGAGAGAGGAGGTGTACAGTGAAAAGAGAACTAGTCCAAAGACTGACTCTTGGGGAACAACAACAGGGAGGATGTAAAGGAAGATAGGAAGTAAACCAAGAGAGAGCAGTGTCACTGATACCAATAGAGTGCATGATTTGGATTAGAAGAGAGTAATCAATAGTGTCAAAAGCAGATAAAAGATCTAGGGGAAGGAGGAGGGAAATGTTGCCTTGCAATTTAACTCTGATGAGGTCATTGGCTACTTTGGTGAGGGCTGGTTCGGTGGAATGGGCAGCTTGAAAGCCAGGCTGGACTGGGTCAAGGAGAGAGTTGGTGCTCAGGTAATCGGTTTTTTATAAAAAAGGCGCTCAAGAAGTTTGGAAACATATGGGAGAAAGGAGATTAGTAGGCAGGGGTCTAAAGAGGGTTTCCTCAGGATAGGCAGAATAATGGCATGTTTGAAAACGGTGGGGTAGATACCAGTAGAAAGGGAGAAATTCAAAAGTTTGGATAGGGCAGGGGTCAAGGTGTCGGAATAGGCACAGAGTAGATCAGAGGGAATTTGGTCAAGCAGACAGGTAGTAGATGGCAATGATTAGAGAAGAGAGGAGACTTCATCCAGGGCAACAGGGCTGAGGGAGGTCAGTGAAGATTTACAGGTGGAAGTGGTGGTTGGAGTGGCACGGTGAGCAGAGACATCATGTGTGATTTGTCAATTTCATCTCTTAAGTAGGTGGCTATGTCTTGGGCAGAGAAGGTAGTTGTGGGGGGAGCAGGTGTGGGAAAGGAGTCAATTGTTGGGAAGAGCCTGTGTGGGTTGGAAGCTGAGAGGAAATGCCAGCAGAGAAGATACACTTTCATGAGTGAAGCTGAGTGATCCAGCAAACCTGCAATAGATTTTCTAAAAGTCATTTGCTATCTCCCACCTTCACTGATGATATTGTATCTTCTCCAGCCTTTGAGAGCTTTAATATATCAGGACCAATGTATTGGTCACATTCATCAGAAGATACTAGCATCACAACATTACTAGTTTCACACTCAGATCCTAATTCAGTATATCCAGTGCAAACAATAGTTTAGACCAAACCTGAAAAAGAATTATAATGTAAGTGCAATTTACTGCATGTACAAAGCCCCAAAGATCTTCACGGTATCTCATTTAATGTTTAGTGTAGGAGACATTTTGTGTGTAAATATCAACCAGCTGGATGTATATGCATTTAGCATGGTTCTGTTTAATACCTGATTGTCGGTCACTGTTTACCATAGACTGCACTTTGTGTGGTGGGTTTTGTTTTTTTTATTGTAGCAATGTAAAAATTTTACTGCCTGTTTGTGCATTAATGTATTCTATGATAATTACTGCAGTGTGTTTTTTGCCATGTTCAAAGATGGCTGCTCTGCCCTCGGGACATTGAGGATGAGGTCATCAGTACTGACCTAGCCGGGGGCAGGGATTCTTGGGTAAATCCTTGAGAAGGACATGGTCTGAAGAGTGAGAGACTCTGATTCTGTTGCATGCGCAGAGAAAGTATATCTTCAGACTGTAGGTTATGGCACAATCCTCTCACTGAGACATACTGAAAGGACTTTAACATGTTTACACTGCTGCTGTTTGAAGATTGCAAAGTTTGATGTTACCCTGGATTTCATGTTTCATGTTGTTACTATTCAATACAGAGACTCTTTCTGCTAATACAGTGTGGATTATTGTCTATGAGTATACTATTCTCAACTGGGACTACACTTGTTACTCACAAGACCCAATTGAGTGGAGGCACTGCGCTTATGAGAGATTTCATCCTGTTTCCGCAAGTAAAGTAAAGGCTCTGCTCCTGTTCTTCCTCATAGGTTGCACTACAACACATCAGTAGCCTGCAGAGTGGGTCAGAATAGGGCTACAATATTATCACGTTTGCTGCGTTTCGTTGCATGTTGTCACAGTTGTTTGTCATGTTGTCATGATTGTGCTTTATTGTGCTTATTAGAACTGTTACCCTATTCATAGACCATTTAGTCAAGAATGATTATTTTTTTTTTTTGCCTACATATTGTCAAATAATGAAAGCACCATGTTACTGTAATATAATTCTCTTTAGAAATGTGCTTAGACAAAGGTAAAGTGATTTTCTTGCAGAACACAACGGGGGTACCTTTAATTCCAAGTATTGAGTCACAGAAGTAGTGGTCCAAAAATAGGGTAAATGAAGTAAACTACCAACAACTTCGGACCCTTCCAAGTAGGAATTATAGAACAGGGTCTTTATTGGATTAACTGTATTTGCTTACTACAAATATATATTCTTTGTTTCCAGCGTCTCAACCTTGAGCAATGCTTTACTACACCATCTACTACATCCATAACCACACCTTGTATTCATGTTTCTGCTTACCACTTGATAAAAAGCATTCTTTTTTTTCCGATATTATGTTGGATATTAGTTATATTATTCTCTTCTACATGGTCCCTGAATATCTCCCCTATTATTTTAGTAAATTTTCGGTAAGTATGCAGTGAAAGTGGGGTCAGCCAGTGAGCCAAAAAGAAGTTGACTTCTTCTCATTAGGAAGTTTACTTAGTTAGGCTTTCTTCAGAAAAAGTAGTTTATCTGCTATGATCTATAATAGGTAATTCACTGTGTTCTACTCTAATTCTGCAAATCTGCTACAATCAGGTATTTTTCTGCATTACCCACTTATAAAATTAGAAACTATGTATATGTAACCAAATAGATATTTTTGCAAGCGTTTAGGTAACTAAGCCAGTTGGCCACAGTCAGCACACTTGTTTAAGCAGTCCCTAAAATGTAAATTTAAATTCTATTTAATTAACAAATGAAGAGTATAATTCATATCCCAGTAATCTTGTTTCCAAAATAAAATTACAAGATTTGCATAAATGGCTCCACATTTTTCCTGCAGCTTGTGCATTAAAGTGTTTAATGACGATCTTCTAGTGCTAGTTAGAAAGAAGTGATGGCAAGACAGCAGTTAATACTAACAGGATGTGGGTAGAGTGTGATAATAACTATGATCTCAGTCTTTTTAACACTAAAATATAGATACAGTATGTGGAAAATGAGTAATATTTCACATATGTCTCCTTGGAACCATAATTATATGCCACTAACATTTTTTTTAAATATCTGGAATAAAAATCAATTTGTGAAATAATAAAGTTGATAATATCTATCTAGGATAAATAAGATTTTTGGATACTTTTCTCTGCTTTTTTAATAGTTCCTTACTGTTCACTTCTATGGTTCTAGTTGTAGATGATCTTTAGAATGAAATCGAAAATGGAATCTCTATTAAAATGCAATCTGGAGTGTATGAAATCTGGTTTAGGATAATGGATATCTGAAGCGGTTTGAGTAAAATTTCTAATAATGAAAAATTGACCTATACTTATCCCATACTTATCCATAATACTGCTGCACTATTTAAATGGTACAGGTAAATTCTGGGTTCCTTACCCATTCATCCTTTAATCTCTTCTCTGTTGGGGAATATATATATTTAAATAAAAAAACACAATGCCCCTTTTACATAGTTAAATAGTAAGTTAGGTTGAAAAAGAACAAAAGTCCATCAAGTTCAACCCCTAGGGAAATAAATATATCCCAGAATTAAGACCCTATGGATATAGTTGTTCCAGAGAAAGGCAAAGAATCCCTGGTACAATTTGCTCCAACAGGGGAAAAATTTCTTCCTAATTCCATGAGGCAATTAGATGTTCCCTGGATAAACAGTATCTGTTACTTTTACTTTAAAGCGTTATTCCACAGTTATATTCTGTGCGTCTAGAAAACATCCAGCTTTTTCTTAAAGCAAGCTATAGTAGTTGCTGAAACCACTTCCTGAGGGAGCCGATTCCACATTTTCACAAACCTTACAGTGAAGAATCCCTTCCTTTTCTGGAGCTGAAACTTCTTTTCCTCCAGATGCAGAGTGCCCTCTTGTTCTTTGTAACAATCTTAAAGTTAATAGTTGGGAAGAGAGTAAATTTGACAACTTCAGTCTTTCTTTAATTCATTCTGACTATTACTTAAAATACTATTTTCTAACAGAAACCCCTGTTTTCAAACTCTCTAGGACCTTTCTAACTATGGACGTTAAAGTTACTGGTCTGTAGTTGCCTGGTAATGACTTTTCCCCAATTTTGAAGATAGGAACCACATTGGCCTTACATCAATCCATTGGTACCATGCCAGTGATTAAAGAGTCTCCTAAAGACCCCATTCATCACCTGTAATGCCCGGACATTGTAGTAGAACTGCAGAGGTAATCTGCAGTTCAGTTTCCCACGTGACGTCACAATGGAACTGAACTGCAGATTACCTCTGCAGTTCCACTACAATGTCCGGGCAATACAGGTGATGTATGGGGATGAATGAAGTAAAATTCTCTAAGTTGAAAAGAATGCAGAGAAAGTGGCTGATAAGCTGTGTAAGTTGCAATAAATGCACTGGGTGTGTTTAACTCAAATAGTTTGCTTGAATTTAAAACAAAAAATGATACTTAATTTGCTCATTGGTTAATGTACACATTACTGGGCACTGGGTTACTGTGGCCATATTGTAACACTCCAGTAAAAAAACATATATACTTATTCATGCTTGCCTTAACTGGTAAGAGTCACAAAATATTAATTATACCAGTTTAGCAAGGTGGAAGTATAAATGTATTCTAAGGGTAAAATGAACATGACTCAACAGCAGAGGTACTAGTGTTTGTTTCAACTTTTTATGCACTGAGCACTTTTAGAAGTTTATTTGTGTAAAAATATAACTGTATACACTTCAAAACCAATCAGAACAAACAGCAACTTTTATACTTTTACCTGAAAAAACAAGAAAAGTACACAAACTTGAGAATAAACCTGGAACACAAAAGGCACTCATCACTGCTTACATTCAGAACAGTAATCAACAGAAATGCAAATAAAAATGTTTGTGAATAAATAAATTTATGGTGTGTAACTTACACTGAATGTATGTTTCCAAGCTCTGAAGTTCAGTCGCAGTCCAACATCCCTAGTGCATTAGGCACCAATAACTTGAGTGAGCTGGTATATCTTGAGAAGTAAAATATAAAACAATATAGACAATGTATGGCTAGCATTAATTTTGATGAAAAAGTAAAGAAAAAAACTATTTAATTGAATATCTGGCAACATTTTTTACAATTTTACAGCCGAAGTATCATACATTGTAAATGTTTCAGGACCATGGACAGGGGCTTACTTGGTGTACTTGGTGTCTAGAATTCAACCTTCAGTAACATCAGTAACATGTAGTACTAATAATGCTGAACACAGTTTAGGAACCACTTATTGCAGTATCTGGTTCAAAAGAACAAAGCTTATCCAATGAATGGGGAGGGGGCACAGCGGCGGTGTGAAAACCTGAATATAAGCATGGAAATAAGAAGTGATAAAAAAACAGTAAAAGTTAAAGCACCATATTAGTAAAAATATTATATCAGATATGTGTTCTATACCAAAAACCCAAATTCATTTTCATTTCTATCAATAATTTTGAAGTAATCAGGGTCTGGCTACATTTGTCCATTCCCATGCAATAAAATAAATGAGTTTTACTGTATGAAAATGGCTTTCGGGAAGAATTCCTATTTGCTTCCATATGACTAATTAACATCTATGAGCTTCAGCTCAGTGCTTTTTTATGAAAATAGGACATATAATATTTTTGTGGATTGCAATTCATTAGGCAAGCCAAATTAAATTTATAGGGAAGGTACAATAATGTATGCATCATGTGTTATGTTGGTCTTTTAATGCATCTGCATTTAAAGTCTGTTTTTTGTACTTTATTTAGAAAAACTATAAATAAGGGCAGATAAAAAAAGTTGAAAGTACACATAGACATTTTATAAGATACTTGCAAAGAAGCTTACATATTTTTCAAACAATGTCAGAAATGAAATGTTTCTCAATGTTACATTAGAATGGTCATAGACCCTTGCATTTGCTGAAAGTGAATTCTGGTATTTTATTTAAAAAATAAATAAACAAAATATATCAACAATTCATTTAACACAATAATTATAGATTTGTCTTGTAAATAGTTTAATTAAATGTTAATTTAGATTAAAACTGACCTAGTCTGAATGTAACACAATTCCATTGATGATACACACAATAAAATCTGGCAGATTGATAGTAAAATTCAGGTTTTGCTGCACAACTTTTAATATCCCAAATGTAGAACGCAAACCAGCAGAGGGTTGGCTAGGCCATTAGGAGACTAAGATAAAGGATGCTTCATGCACCAGTATCTTATCAGTTTGCTGTTTGCCTGTAGTTTAGCTTTAAATCTCTGGTATAAAATCAGTTGTATGCTAGTCTGTTTGTCCCAGTTAAAAATCTAAGTAAATAGGATGTTAGTACATATTTTCCTGCACACTAAATGTTGAATAAGGTACATTGGCCAAGTGTTTCCACTACATGTTCTGAGAAGCAGTGTTCCCAAAGAAGGTAATGATGAGTTATTTTCCAAAGAAAAAAAAGTGTAACTGCAACATTCACCCTTACATATGGTGATTTGGTTTGATCTGGTGAACTTGCAATTGCAATGGTGCTAACTATGGCAAATATCTCTTTTGAAATAAATGGCATAGAAAAGGTAATCTGAGATGTGCAAGTACAGGTTTTCCAGCTATTTTCAGTTAATTTTACAGTATTCCTATTGAGTAATAACGAAAGGCTCTGAGAACCACAAAACAGCTCATAGTGCCAACATTGGATGCGTGTATATGTGTGAAACGAGTAGGAGAGAGGTTACAGCCTTCAGGGATGCATTGGCCACCTAACATGGTTGACTACTGGATAGAAGGTGGCTTTTGAAATGTTTGATTATAATAACTGTCCTTATCCAGTAACCTTTATGATTCCAGACAAAGTAAAAAAAGAAAAATAATTGATAATAATATAGTAAACAGTTTGGTATATATAAAAATATACCTTAAGAAAGGATACTGTATTTGTGTTTTGTTGTTTTAGAGAGGGAGGTTAGAATTCCTATTATTTTTTCTGCAGTCTTTATCACTACTGTGGGGATTCAAACATTCTATTTGTCCTATTAAAGGACAACTTGTCCAATTTTCCAGTGTGAAAACTGTTGTATTGAATGTCACTACAAATGGCTCTTAACTAAGATAAATCTTTACAATACTTTCAAACTGCAATGGTATTGAGCAATAACTTTTTTTTTAGCATATTTCTTTTTAAATAAAAACTAAACACCAACCACGACATCAAATTATTTAATGTATCCATGAAATAAGTATATAATTAAGTTTTCATTAAAATCAATAGTGCTATTGTATATTCTAAGTATATTTTAGATAGAGCTGTTTTTATCATGTGCATTTGACTTGATATCATCCTTATGTAAAACATTGTAAAGCAGTATTTAGGTTTAAAAAGTGAAGACTTATACATGAAAACAGGTGTGAATATGTGCTGACAAAAAACAAAACAAAATTAGCATAGTCATTTTTATTAGTTTATTACTGATGCTTAATTGTCCATTTAGAAAACTGAGGGTGTGTTGTTTTGCATGCTGAATGTATGTTTTAACTATGCTGGAGAAAACTATACTGTATAGAAGGGTATAGGAGCTGCAAGATTCTTTGGCCCTATTAAAAATGATTTTAGGAGGTAAAACATTTGTTGATTTAAACTGACAATGTCAAACTTTTTATCTCCAAAGGCTTCTACAAAACTTATTTTTCTTTTGTATGTCTGTATTTTTCCTAAAGCATTCTTTGTACAATTTGTTTTTTGTGTGAGAAAGAAGGAAATGTACAGGTGCCAGTTATCACTAACCAAATGCTGAAGTGCTATTGAACATGAAAAGCATGGTTTGGGATGTATTTCTGTTGGAAAGATGAATATGTATTGTCTTGTTATGAACTGCTGCTTCTCTGAGTGTTGAATATCAGCTGTTCTGTCTGCATGCATTGATTCCTTGCTACTTTAAAAGCTGGATAATTGATGGAAAACAAACACAGAAAGGGTTGCCAGACCTCACAGACACAGAACTGATCTTTGCATTAGCTTGGCCTCTCTCAGGGGGTATATACAATCAAAAGAGCTTCTCTTCTGTCATTGTAGGAGACAAGCAGTGGAGCTCTGAATGTGAAATCTTTATATGCACAATGAGTGCTGAGCCAAGAGAGAGGGCAGGCCAGAAGGGGGTCACATCTCAGACAACTTCATTTCAAAGTTGGCAAAGTAACAAAAACACTCAATATATAAAAAAAATTATAAGGACAGGACTTCAAAAGTGAAACAGTATTATAAAGTCGGTAGATTAAAAGCGTTACTTTAGGTATGTTATAAAGTTTTTTTAAATGCAAATTACTTGTGTACCAAAATTAAAATTATTTAAATGAAATTTAAAGGTTATGGGTCGAAATTAAAACTGATTGTTTACAAAAAAGTATTATATTTTACATACAATTTATAGACAAAACGACAAAAACAACTTTAGCATATTTTTTGCAAAATTAAAATAACAATAAAAAAAGGGACAAGTTAAAGTATTTCTGAATATTTAAAGTATAATATTATAAAGCCAATGAACTTTAGTAGAAAAAAAGAGTAAACTATACAAAATCATCCAAAAGTTATCTAAAATCACTCACTTGTTTTTTTACTTTTTTATTTGGTGGGGGGGGGGGGGGGGGCTATTTTATGAGGGCATCATGAAAATGGCAGTGAAAAGTTTATCCTTTTTATCCTGCTCACTGTTTAAAAGAAAGAATAATACTTGTACTGTACATGGAACTGTATATGAAATTTAATTCCCTATATTTTAAAATCTTTGATCGAATAAAAGATCATAGATAATTTAAAACTGTCTGGGATTACGTTGACATCCCTAGGGATTACAGAATTTTCAATGAAGACAATCCCATGGTTGCAGAGTTCCAATTATGTTTTAAATAATTCAGTGTGGGGCATCACGCAGACAAGTCAGGGGTGATTTTTTTTTCCAGCATGCCTGGAAAAACATTGGGCCCAGTTTATTAAAGATCTCCAAAACTAAAGATACACTTTCATCAGTGAACCTGGGAGATCGAGCAAACCTGGAATGGATTTCTGAAACATCATTTGCTAATTGATAGCTAATGTTTTCAATTCTGGACCAGATCCAGTGCAGGTTTGCTGGATCACCCATGTTCACTGATGAATGTGTATCGTCTCCAGTCTTGAAGATATGTCCTTAAAAATATATAATGTCAACATTTCATTTTATTTGATTAACAACCAATGCTATTATTTAAATTATGTGCCATTATATAACTAAATACTTTTAGTTTTTGTCCTTCACAAATTTTTTGATGAACAAAGATATATTTATAAATTTTTCAGAAAAATGTGCACATTAGGACATTTTTTAAGACAAGTTTTAGAAAAATAAACTTTTTTGTATACCTCTGTATGTGATAATATATGTAACTGCGTTTTTAAAATGTTTAACTAAATTATATAAAACAGGTATATATTATAAATAATCAGGAACTATTCTAATTCTTATGAAAAATATATAGTATGTTGCAATTGTACAAATAAGTTGTGTTTTAGAAACCTTTATTATAAAGATATCACACTGCTCCTGAGCTACTGGCTGGAAAACACTGATCTACTAATATAGATTTAAACCAAACATGTTGAGTTAAGTCAGTCTCAACAAACTGATCAATTTATTTACAATGTCATACATTATTCGGAGAATATTTAATACTCCTAAAGAAACCACCTGAAACAACTAAAACCAGCATTGAAAAACATAGTGCTGTCTCATGAAAATATATGAAAACTTTTTTGGAGGGTCAGACCTGGTATCATGAAATACTTACAAAAGCAGAAGATATATTTAAAATACATGTCCTCTTAATAGTGCAGAAGGTCTTTAACACTCTGCATCTCATTCCTAAAACTAATTGCTTGGCTAACAAGTTCCTCAAGGAAGTCATTGGCATTCATCTTTTCATCTACCCTTGAGTGTTTCAGTCAGTGTCCTTTTGTGCAATAATTTCTGTCAAACTTCTAGAAGTATTGCCTTCCGCACTTTACTTTCTTTATCTCAGCAGATTTTGCACTTTGATTTTTTGGGAACCAATATTTTCTTTAGCCCTATAATCTTTAGGAAGTTCCCCATACATTTATAAATGCACTTTTTTTGCTTGTTTTGTTTTGTAAAGTAGATTGCTTTAAGATTTAATTTACATTTTTCTATATGGTCTTCAAAAATATTTCCTTCACAGCTCTTTTTGTTTGTTTTATTTGCAAATAATTTGGTATTTGAGCAAAGGTTTACCTTATTTACTTACATTTACTACAAAATAAACACACCCAACCTCTGTTCCTTAAGTAAATCAGCACCATTGTCACTTTATGCTGTCAAAAGCTATCTAAAATCTTCAAAAGCCAAGAATAATGATGATCTCCATCCCATGGCTCCTTCAATAATTAATAATGAGCAGCATTTTTTTATATACTTCTTCTTTCTTAGGAATACTTCTCCCTGTAGTATGTCTGCATGAATGTCAGCTTTTCATCACATGGCTTTAAAGTCTTTCGAACAATAATATTTGAAAACAGTTACCTTACAACAGAAATGAGTGATACCTCTCCAACCTCCACATGAAGTCATATCACCTTTTTTAGGTGTAAGTAATGCAACTACTCTTTTCTTTTCCACAATTGCTTGCTTTGCATTTTAGCAACAGTACTTGGTGAAGTGCCAGTAATTTTGCTTGTTATATTTTTACTGCAAAGGCATATGGCCAATGTAAGCTGTATTAAGAATTCAATGATTTATTACTCCTTTGGAATTTAAAACATGTAACATAAAAAAGTGTAAATATTATTTCCATATACCAAAAGTAGGCTGTTTTCATATCTTTAATTTATTAATAATTTTCTTTCACTTTGAAAAATGTGCAATAAATTTGTATAAATCTTACAAATAGATAGTGTTGGTGTTCGAATTCGGGTTGTCCCTATATTCGACCCGGATATGGCTGACCCGAAAAACATTTTGTGAATTTGTGTGTAAAATAATGTGTAAAAAATAAGTTAAGGCTTTATTGTTAAAGTAATTTATTGAATGTGTGTAATTTGTGTAACAAACTTTTATTTTTTTACAGGTTATCCCACAATGACAGGATGATTCCCACGGCTGCATTCATTCATGAGTGCTCTGTGATTGGCTGAGGAAAGGAAATCCTGATGACACTTAAGCTGTCTTCTCTCCACCAGGTATTTTTGCTGCTCTATCACGTACCCCAAGCACCCAGACTAAGGATTAAGCCTTATTTCAAACCTCAGAGAAGTACCAATTTCTATGGTTACCTTCCTACCTAGGATGTTTCACTGCACTTAGAAATATCTATGCCCCAGCCAAATTTACTACAAGCAAACTACTAATTTTTAAGTCTGTCTCTGCATACTCTCTTATAACTACATAAAAAACGATTTGCGTCTATACACCCCTGAGGAAGCCAATAGGAAAAACGTGTCGGGTTACGAGACAGCTAAAACATTTCATGACTAAATATTAGTAGTTATATCCTGTCTATATTGGCTATCCCAATCCAATGATGGTCTAATGGGTGTGGGAAAAATTAACGTATTGTGGCATGTAACATTGTTTTGTTGTACTTATGGCTCAAAAAACATACAATACAGGTATACAACAACTGACACCATGCTGCCTAATATTTTTGTTGGGACAAACATCTGTCCTAATTGCATTTTTTTTAGAACAAACCTACAGTCCCTATCATGTATGTAACCTGAGGGCTACCTGTATTGTATTTTGCCTAAAAAAAACGTCTTTCTTGTCTATTCCTTATCTACATTTCCAGTTTTAAGGGGTGGCTAAACAAACATTAATATTTGATCAAAGTGAGTGGGATATAATTCTACAACACTTGCACTTGGTATTTTAACACCAGCGTACCTGCCTGGATTGTAAGAGGTCACCATTAGAAATGCAGCTACACATTTTTTTGTGTTGTCTTGTAGTCTTATACCACTGAAAATTTCTACATATGCCAGTAAAATTGTACAGATTAAAACCATAGCTCGGGTGAATGTCACAATGTGACAGTTACTACAGTTTCCTGCAAAATGGTAGGTGATAAGAGCCTTTGTAGTCACACCAGAGAGATTCAAATGACCCAAGTGTATTCTTAAGCTGAGCTTTTCCTTTACATTCATAAATAAGTTCATATCCTAAATCAAACTACCATCTATTATTTCGGGAAACTATTGGGTCAGCACAATTTCCTACAGAGGGATAGTCAACAGCATGCACAGCCTTTTGTTCCTACGATAAACTATAATTTATGCTGTGGGCTGTATTTCCTGGTGGCAGGAACAAGGGCTTTCCTGTTGGCAAAGGGTGTATATTTCAGTATGTATATTTTTTTCTGCAGCCAGTAGCATTCTGTGTGGCATGTGTATGCAATTGTAAATTTAATGTGGGTGAAGATGTACAGATATGAAAATGGGAAAACTGTCCAAAAGACAGCAAGAGGGAGGTTATCAAAAATGGCCAGAGAGAGTCAGAAGTGGGCAAGGGTATTGTCTGCAAGGGCCACTGACTTAAAATTAAAGCCGTCCAATATGACCTGCTAACAAAGGTTCCCATCATGTCTTAAGCTTTGTGGGCTTGCTGCATGCCTAAAAGTGGTATTTAAGGCCAGTAAATGTTGTACTGTGTCTGCCCTTGCCATTATGATTTATATACTAATGAAGAAAAAGAGTATAACCTATACAATTTTTATAAGAAGAGAACACATGAGGTTAAAAAGAAAGAATGTCTCTCCTTAAACAATGTCTGTTTACTTGACATAAACTGATATATCTGAATGATAATTCCAAAGAAAGCCCAACGAGAGCAGCATCCATAAGCAAACTCATATAAAGCAGTTATTTATCTGCCAAGAATATTTATGCACGTAATATACTTCTGTCACTGTGTTCTCATTGCTGTATTATTGAGAAATGATTCTGCAGGGCTGGGTACATTTTTTTTCATAAACTGACAATTTAGATTTTATATTCTCCCAATGCCATCGTTGATGATCTGTTCTTTTGTTCAAGTTTAACAAGAAATAAACATTTTATAACTGCAGGCTGAAGTGCTGCGTAAAGCAGTACACACATAAAGTGGATTACAAAATCCTTTAAGCAAAACAAAAAGACCAAGGGCTGCTTCTTGAGTGCATATTTGCCATAGGAATCAGGCTTATTTGCATATTCACCACAGTCATGAGAAAAAGAAAGCACACCATCTTCCAATTTTACAGTTTTATGTATAAGGACATATTGAAAACTCATCTGCACGGTAGCAGGTTTTAGAACTTATTTAAACCTAATAGGTGTATACACCCATGGTTCAATGATTTGCAGACCCAACTTTAGCAAAAATACCTTGAGGTATTTACTTTCTTCATACCTCACCCTCTCATATCACTGTAAAGGAATTTTGTAAAATAGATAATAAAGGAGATAAAAAGATAAAGTGCAATTTGTCATGGGTTGTTGTTCATTTAAGGTTGTATTTACCTGATTTTTAAGGTATAGATGGTCTTTTTATGTCCTAATATGCAAAAGCTTAGAATTCAAACAGGGTGCATTTTTTATTATGACTATAGATACCTATTTTCACTTGGCAATATGGTTATACATATAATTATTCAAATGTATTTCACAAAAATGCAGACCTTTGCAAATACAAAAAAAAATGTATATTGTAAGTTGTGCCAATTATCCTCCCCATACTGCGTTCATTGAGCTGTACACTATACCTGACAATGGCAGCACCTGGAGCCATATGCTATGGATGGTAATGGCAGGTATAGTATATTTATCATTGAATCCAGCTGGCCCAAAATGACTGGCATAACAAACAGCTCAGCAAATCCAGCCAGTGCCCAATGACAGCCTATCATTGGCCATTGGCTAAATTTGCTGAGCTGCATGCTTTACCAGGTGGGAAGGTTTAACTTTAGGTTTAGGGTTTAGATGTTAGAAAGTCTTGTGCACTTCTGTACCCCAGGTACAGCTTCACTTTGTACCTGGTGTACAGGGATTTCACCATCTGATGCTGGAGACATTCAAGTACAATTAAAGAGGAATTAACTGAAAAGTGCCTAGAAAAAAAAAAAATACACTTACCTTCAATACTGCAGGGCAGTCTGATCCATCCGGGGGTGTCTTGCATCAGGTCCCGCGTTGTCCTGGAATCCATCCATGCACCGCCATCTTCTCCTCTTCTTCCTGGTTCTTCATCTTATGTCACTCGACCCAGGCGCAAGGTCAGGTGACGTAGGATGGAAAAAAAACTGTGTTGGAGATGCTCAATAGCTACGGGTACTTTGCTACATATATTTTGTGAGTGTCCTTTATTATGCCCAATCTGGGATACAGTCCAGTCGATAACCCAACAGATGACAGACATACACATACCAAATGATCCAGCATTTTTTATCCTTCAGCACAACTCCTTCTCAGCTAAAACTTACAAAAGATCAGGGATCAGATACCTGATCGTGGAAGCCTCATCCTGCATTGGTGCGTATTGGCGGAAAGTGCGGCTGTGGCTTCGACGAGTTCATGAGATCCATAGAATGGAAGATTTGATCTCCTCGGCCAGAGGCTCCCATAGAAATTTTTTTAACACTTGGTTCTATTGGTCTGAATTCTGCTCCTCACAGGAATATATAGACCTGGGCCCCTCCCCACAAGTTTATTTGCCCCCCCCCCTTTTTTTTCTTTCCTCATCCTTTTCTTCCCTTCCCCTTTCTTACCCCTGTGTTTCAGTTTTATTTTTTGATACATTTAAAAATTGTATGTCTTTAAATATCTTAAATATCTTGATGTTCATATCCCCCCGGAAATTACTTACACTTGTTTTGTGGGTATCAATCTTTGTTGTTGGTACTAGACACTGTTTATTGTTCATATAAACATTTTCTTTTTTCTGTTTTTTATTTATTTTGTATTACATATCTAAAATATGTGGTAGTTATTATTTCCTTTTTCGCTTGTATTCTTGTAATGTATTTCTCTAAATAAAAAATGTTTAAAAATAAATAATTAAATAAAATAATTAGGAACTAAAAAAAAAAGGACCTTACTGGAGAAGAGAATCTATCAACATATATATCAACATAATCTGAGTTTACTAGTGAGTTGTGTTAGAGTTGCAGTAAATGTAGTTTCTGTTTCAAAAGTATAGTGTATCACTGTCTAAATGGGCTTGCGTTCCAGTCTGAAATGCAAGCACTCCAGTTAATGGTGGCGCACTTCCAGTTAGCTCCCCGATGTTGTGTCATAGCAGAAGTGAGGAGAATAACATTGGAGAAGAATAGAAGGATTTGACCAGAGCTCATGTACATAATGTATCTGAACAAAGTTTGGTTTGCCATGTTGAATGTTGGAGGTTTACATTTTCATGTTTTAAATTGTCTAAACAAGATGACTTTGTTTATCCAATGTCTATTGTACTGATGTAACGATGATACCAGATCAAATTCAGGTATTTACACTGCTTAAATAATTTTGTTTATTAAATATTAATGATCCTATAGCTTCATGAATGTGTGTCTTTTATATCTGCTTAGAGTTTAGATTTAATGCTCAGAGTATTTTAGTGTTTACTTTCCCTTTGCTTTTTATGTTAATTTTTGTCATAGCCATGAGGCTCTAAATATGTTGCTACAGCATAAATAAATATAATAAAAATAGAATGGAATATTTTTTAATGCTTATTCTTCAACTGAAAATTTTAATTGTAGACAGCCTATTTATACACCTATTTAAATTACTTTTTATCTACCTAAACATAGACAATTTATAATTACATACAATATACAGTACAATATAATGTTCAACAGTTCTCAAAACAACTGATGCTTAGCCCAATAGACAGTTCCTGCCCTAAAATGTACTTTAATAAACTGTTGAGCTGATAAGCTATGATGGTGGAGCATCAGTTCTCTCCTCCAATCAACAAACTCGATTTAAAAAATTTGCAGCAATGGAATGGAATGTAATACTTACTACCTGACTGGTTTATAATGCTGTCCCTTGCTGTTCAAACCTAAATGCTTCTGTGAGGAGGATTACAGGAGTATGACACAAAGACAAACAAGGCACTTTTCAAATTAATTTATTTAGGTATTATATAAAGCCAAACTCCAGGCACAAGCACTTTATAATATTTGAAGCTGCCAAAGATTCCTGTGCCACATAAGGCAAATATCATCATGCAGGCATTTAGTTTAGGTATGCCAATAAGTCAAAAAGAAGCTTTACTTCCTGGATGCTATGTATGTAAGGGCTGCAAGTCCCATAGACCCCAGTGTGTACCCTTCTTCTCCTCTCCATACAGAAGAGGAAACAGAGTCTGGGGCCATGTATTTTGCAAATGGTAAGGAGAAAAGAGAGGTAGAAACATGACCACAGTGACGGGACTATGAGACCTAGATCAAGAATCCTTCCATCCCCCGGAAAGTACAATGGAAGCTGTACTACCCTTTGCATGTAAACTAGCTGGTGTGAAAGACATACTGTAGATGTTTCCCTGCGTGATATAATTGTGATTGTTCTTTGAGACACTGGAACATTTAGTTGCTGTAAACATGTTAAGGTAATTATGTCTGGAGTTAGGCTTTATTACATAAGTGGATCCACTGAAGATCTTTTACAACTGCCCTCACTTGCAATTTGGAGGTGGCCCTATATGACCCAAAACATTATTGATAAAAACAATACTAATGTTCAATAATTCAAGTTTTAGATCCTTTCCTATTGCATGCAGACACTTCACTATGTAAAGCAAAGATTGCTCCAATGTCTGAGGGTGGCAACATTCATTAGCGTTTTCCCACTGATAGCTTTATGGCACAGTCTAATCAGTAACAACAACTGAAGAATAGTTTGCTACTGTTCAACAGATGAAATCCTAAATAAAGTCATACATCGACTCTGCATTTTGTATTCTTTCCATTAAATTACATAGAATGTTAAACTATAATTTGCTCCGTGCCACATTAATAAGTTATTTCCCTGGGCTTGTTCACCTTGAACACATTTTCTGAGAAAGGAAAGCTGCTTTTTGTTCTTTTTTCCTGGAGTTATCTGTGTTCCCATTTAGTATGCATTCTGCTATTTGAGAAAGAAGAGTGTGGTTAAATGTAAGATGTAACAAACAAAACATTTTGCATATTAAGCTTTCAAAATGTGTGAATGATGGTATTGTGTACAGTGCTGTTTTCCTGCTGCTTCATATCACTGTGAATAATGAATGTGCAAATGTGAAAACATCAAACATTTTGACTTCACTGCTGGTAAACGGATAAAGACTCCTTCAAAAAACGGCACCAGGAGAATTCTTCTGCCACAGGAAGACTCATTGACTTTAGACATGTTAGCCTACAAATAAAATAGGTTAGGGATAGAGAATAGAACTGAAATACACTGATCTTCCCTTCAGGCTTCCATAGACATTAGAAAGTAGAAAAATAAACTTTTTATTCAGCTGTAATACCAAAATTTGGAAGCCAAGAATTTTTTATTAGTTCTGTGAGCAATTAAAACTTATGTGTTATTATAGCATAATAACTTTTTATAGTAGCTGCTAAAAACGAATCCCAGGATATTGGTATGAATTAATATTCTGATCTATTCATGAAGAGATAATGGAAAAATACCAATTCAAATTATTTTAACACAAAAAAGCAATTGATTTCATATTCATTTCATTGATTGGAAATATTTGGGTTATTAGGCTCCAAAAATTAAAAAAATATGGGGGGGCCAGACATCCAAGCCTTGTTCCGGAGGGCACACAACTGGATTAACATCTGACTGCATGCAGCCCGATGACCAATTATGGCGAACTGGATACACACCTACTCAACCATGGGCAACATGTGGTCTCTGCCATTCCTAACATCTTTTATAGGGAAATGCTGCAGGATGTCTCCAATGTTACCCATTTCCACCAGGAGTGGTGTAATTTCATTTAGCACATTTTTTTCTGAGGTAGAGAAGTCATCAGTTCTTGAAAGATTTAACTACTTCTTAAGGTACATAATTACATAGGCAACTGATGCCCTGTACTTTTCGTTTTTTAATGTTTCTCTATGTTTCAGCTCTTGGTTATCTTTGTTACTTTTATTATTAATATAGTGTTATTATATGTATGTATTTTTGCAGACTTTGATGTGTTTTTTCCTTTTTATGTAATTCTCGTTATTTGATACAATTATTATATACATTGCCTTGCCCTCAGTTTGTCTAATTTGATTGGAAACCCAGTAAAACATGTTTTCAAAAAAAATTTCATAAAAATAGCATGTTTCAAAAAAGTTCACAGAACACATTCTGCTAAACAGACCAAAGACGGCTCTGAAATTTAAGGAACGTTGGTGATGTGACTTCAACAGGTCACAGAATTGGACTTTTCTCGTAGTAAAGTAGTTTTCCAATGTAGACCAACGAAATATATTACAAATAAGTACAATAGTACAAAAATAGCAATATTCACAGATTCGGAACTTATGAGGTATACAGGCATATCAAGTTTAGTGTGAGATCATAAAGGTTGGCGGGTACCTTTTAAATTTTTTTTTTATTCACGCCCTTTGTAAACATTTAAAATTTTAATTGAAGAAAAAATAAAGAGAAAAGTAGGGGGGGATAAGGTGTTATAGGTTACATAAGGGAGGGGGGGTTCCCTGCTTGAATTATACATAATTATATTCTAACCACGGGTCCCATGTGTTGTAGAACTTGTTAAGGTTGTTATTAACAGTACAGGTTGATTTGTCATTGACCATTATCCAGTTAAGTTTGTTTTTGGTGAACCCAAGGGGAATAATTGAAGCTTTACAGTAACAAGCAATGGTAATCCGAGCAGCTAACAGAATATATTTAATTAGTCTGGTTAACTGTTTTGGGGCTATGTCCTCTAATTGGGAAAAAAGAGCACACACTATTTTCCTCGGGATGTTGACCTGGGTGACAGAGCGTATTAGGTTGAAAATGCGGATCCAAAATCTCTGAACCCTAGGACATCTCCACCAAGCCTGAAGTACAGTGTCAGTCTGACCACATCCTTGAAATCAAAGAGGAGAGACAGTGGAATTGGCTTTATGGATCCAAACCGGGACCAGGTACCATCTCATCAAAACCTTATAATTAGCCTCTATATCGAAGTGTTCAGAGATAGTTTGGAAATAGACACTGATAGATCTTACCATTCTTGCACGTTCCACCTCCAAATCTGACTCCCATTGTTTCATATAGGAAAGTAATAAATATTATTCTACATGTTCAATGTTTTTAATTTGTTATTTTTATATCACTATTTCTATAAAGAGCCCAAATATGTGGTAACATTTACTTCATATGTGAACCAGAAATCTCAGGAATCAAGTCCTGTTCTATTTGTGTCATATTTGTAGGAAGACTACAAGTTTTAGTTTAAAGTTTTAAGTTCTTACAACTTTTTATAATCTTATGTTATTCCTATATGAATGAGAAAACAAGCAAATCATCTATCTAGAGTTATGTAATATGTATCTATTTAGTTTAGAAAATACAGAAATATTTTTGCGCCTATGGATATCAGTGATGTATACATATTAGGCTTTGTCTATGTGCACATCATTTATAAGATTGAATTTACTGGGACATGTGGAAACAGGAGCCAGCTATATACAGAGGAACAGTAGCTTCAAGTCTAAACCCCAGGTAAACCAATCAGTGATTGTGACAGGCATGAGGCAGAAGGTCACAAATTAGTATTTTGTACTCAGCAGCCAAACTTTTTTAGTGAATGAGACTTATTGTCTAAGTACAGCCTGACTGTAAGGAACTTACCCGCCCTGCGAGCCTGCGGTGTCCCTGGGGTTCCCAGCCA
>NC_092858.1:123040547-123041987 GCF_032062135.1 Pyxicephalus adspersus
TAATTTTTACCTTACATAAAGGGGTTGTCTACGTTTGCTATATAAATACTATTTATTCATAATAATAATAGTAATATAAGAATTCTAATCTTTCCCTAAACTAGCTATGGGGGATACATCTTCCCACTACACTCCTTTCAAATGGGAGTCTCTCTTTCATCAGCTTGAAATGTTGAGCCCCTGGAGCTGACCTATAGCATATGTTGTAGAATTGCCCCAGGATTAAGCGTTTCTGTAAATTAGTTATCTGATATGCTTTTAACCACCTGGTTAATTATTTACCTTGCATGGTTTGGGCAATTTTTGGAAGGATGGACCTGCAGGAAATTAGAATCACAAAAGGCTGCTTGAGACTTCTATCTATGCTATAATAATTGGTAGCCAAAAAATCTTTCACAATTGAATTAGCTCAGACCTTCCCACCCTTTATTTTTTTTTTAGGAAGATTGAATCAGGTGTTTCAGAGGGTTGAAGCTTCTCTAGAGAGTGAGAATAAAGTTCAAGGCTTTTTTGAAGTGTGGTGATTTTTTATTGATGTGCTGCCTTTGTCCATGAAACAATAAATAGTGCACATCTTTCAGATATAAATATTGTTACATAACAGTGGACACCTGCAAAACTTTTTCATCTATTCTGTAGTTTGGAATTTAAATGTCTGAATTATACATTATCTCCATTTTAGGTAAAAAAAAAGTTGATTACTGTAAATGTATACATAATGCAACTGAACTCCATTGTAGTTGATTATTACTATTTTTTACTATTATTATTGTTTGTATACTGATGATATAGAAGTGAGCATTTTAAAAAAACTGACAATTGCACAATTTCTGAAATACCAGGAAACTGTTCTATGGATTGGGATTTAAAAGTAGATTCAAAAGCAATTTGCAAAAATGTTCAGAGAAAAAAAAATATTGTATTGATTTTGGTCCCAAAGGTTCTACCCAACTGAACTGCAATGAGTTCACCACTGGAATACCATTAAGTTCTTATTTTTTCTCTTTACCTATCATTTCAGCTATTTAACTACAAAGTTATTTGTCTTTAAAGGTAAGCAAATAACCAGCTATCTGATTTTAAATGTAAAAAAATGAACATAAATGTAAAATGAACATAAGGAAATAAAGAAATTTTCCCCCACAGGGCCACTAACAGCAGTAAAAGCAATAAAATATAACAGTTTCAAACATTTCGGTCAAAGCTTTTTTAGTATAATATGGTGCTACAGCAAAGTATACACTTAATAAAATGAGGTTCTGCTTTGACATTTATCATGGATTAGCAGGAAGATTCTGAAAAAGAAAATTAGTTTCTAGTTAGGGTAAAGCCTGGTGAGCCTTTCGTCTGGAGAGGTCATCTTTTCATTGTTGGTTCTTCTTGTCATTCTTTGTGGACCATGGCCCTGATTAATCAATAAAATGCACGTACACTCGACGC
>NC_092858.1:123043158-123053726 GCF_032062135.1 Pyxicephalus adspersus
ATTATTTAGGTGTTTACACAAAACAAATAGTACTTGTATATCAAACTTCCAGGGCCAATTCCACTTTGTGCCAAACATTTTCTTGCTCTTCCATTCTTTCAGGATGTTTCTGCAGGTTTGAATGGCATTTTAGACCTTGGCCCACTATATATATTGACTTACTCACCTTAGCTTGGTAGTGGAAGCACATAAAGGTGGATTCCTTCTTTTAACCAGATGCAATATCCTCCATGAATGTTGTTTGTAGCCAAGCCCATGACATCATAAATCATAGGAACAAATAGGCAATCTTTTCAATTTAAAGCATGTGAAGTAATATTGTCCAAAAAGCCCTCTTTGCCTATTTCTTTCCTTAATATTATTTCCTATAATTTCCTTTTCTATGTATATGTACACACATCTAAATGCATACATACATGTTTTGCTTCAAGTCAACTCATGTCTATACAAACATGCATGAGTGCACATGAAGCAAAACAAGCACCATACACAAAAACATTAAAACTTACCTGAATTAGGACTGTGCAAAAGTGCAGTGCATTTTTTAACTGATAAAACACAGTTCACGCGCACATAACGGGTCCGCCGTGGCGCAAACTATGAGCTACACACTCCTGAAGTTTGGCGCACAACTATGCGCCTCAAACAACTGAGTTTTAACAAGACAATTGTGCTGTTTTATCCTTTCAAACAATTCAAGGAACAGCTTAAAACCAATCACAATTGACTTTTTAAACTGTATCTCCTATGAGATTGCAAAGGAGATCACATAACAACAAACCCCCAAAAAACAAACACCACTAAATTTACATGACAGAAAAATCAAAAAGAACAAACAAAACACATGTAAACCCACACTTCTATGTAAAGCCAAAATAGTTAAAAAAAGTCCCAACAAATATTGCATTCAAAAAATACTTACCAAACCAATATGCAATTTTGACCTATCAAGGGTGGAATTGAAAAAATTGGATTAGAAAAAATGTATGCAGGATAAACATTTCAAAGTGGTAATAAAGGCAGAATTTTGCAATCAAACAATATGGCCACAAACACAGTAAGATAGCATTATCATTGACTTCAAAATTGCAAAATGGACATTGAAACATTCAAAGTTAACAATAAAAAAACAGCTATTGTGCTAAAGGGTAAGCAAAGTATCAAACGCAGGAACATAGATTAATTAGGATAACACACAAAACAACAGCCCCTCCTGCCCCTCCAAGAAAAAAAAACAAAAGGAAAAAACAAGTTAAACAACCCCCCTATATATGCTCAAATTTAAGCGCACAGGTGACAGAAATTCACTTGTAATTAGCTCTTGCGCAGTCTGTCAAAATTGGCTGTTTTTTTTGCAATTCGACATTCCATAATCATACATTGATACAATCTGTACACCAGTAAACAGACATTCAATTAAATAAAAAAATAATAAGTATTATATATATATATATATAAAAATATATTTAAATACATATATAATTATATACTACAATAACTATATATATATATTTATTTATTTTTTATTTTATTTTTTTATTTATTTATTTATTTATTTTTATTATAATAACTATAGTATAATAAATACAATTTTATATATTTATATATATATATATCTATACACATACATACACACATACATACATATACATATATCTATATATATATACATATATATCTATAAAGCAAACAAGAACGTGTGTGTGCTTGTGACTTTTGTGGGAAAATCTAGTCCGATGGCAAAGCCGAGGTTTAGCCAGCAGAAAGTCATAATATTTACCCCCAGGCTGCTCCTCCGATCAGGCATCGTAAGGGCTTGGACAGGTGCCTATGTAGAGGAGCTGAACTCAGTTAAATCTTGCCTAACAGGAAAGAAATAGGTCATTTTGAAATATGCTTATTTATTAGCTCATATAGATGTTTTAAACAGCACAAACATTTTTTTTAGGGCTAAGAGTAATATGTGTGTCATTAGAAAGAATGCTTTTTTAGAGGAACAGTGATTTAATGCAAGCTCGCTAGTGTGAAACTGCCTTGGCTGCGCATATCCATCGGAGAGATCGCTTCAGTTGATGACTTCCGCGCGAGTACGCCAACGCCTCAGGTTTGGTTGATGAATTGATTTTAGGGCTCCGATTATGGCCATTTTAGATGTAATGTTTTGGTGAACAAACTATGTACACATGTTTTTGAGATGGACTGTTTTAAACTGTTCTGGCCAAAATTGTTATTAGGAAACCATTGAAAAGGCTATGTTATGACAACCTGAAAATTTTGTGGATATTTTCAGGCTAACATCTGCATTTTTTAACATGGCTAAATAAAGGTTAAAAAAATCAACATTTCCATTTTTTTGCTTTAACTTGGTGGTGCATTGAAGACAAGCTAGTGCTGTACTTTTTTAGGAGTTAAGGAGCTAACATATTGGATGCAATCATGTCTTTATTTAGAGAATCCTCCATTATAATTACATTTAATATATGTATCTACAAAAACATTTTACATAGTAAGAATATAGACCACTATTCTAAATGAAATATTCTTCTTACAGCTTCATTAAGCTGATTAATGACAAGTCATCACCCAGTAAGAAGAAAAATAAAATAATTATGCATCAAATAAAATGTGTTGCTCTAAAAAAAAAAGTAAACTCTCAAAAAGATCAAGCAAATATTTAGAGACTAAAATTCTGTTTTAATATGAGATATTGCTTCAAAGCATCAATAAAATATTATATGTCACAAATGACTGCTTGGATTAATGAGATGTTAAATAACTCGGTGATAATGTTCAAGAAATGTTAGATGTTTAAGAGGTAAAAAGTTAAAAAAATAATTAAGGATGTGTTCACATTAATCATCTAAACAATCACAAGCAAAAATCGAGCCTAGGGTGTCACCTTATACACACACAAAACACAACAACAATACACAGCAAAATATTGTTTTTCCTAAATAAACAGAGCAAGATTACCTTCTCCCCTCTCTTGATAAAATATATGTAATCTTATACATATGATTTGGACATTAGTGTAAATTGCATTCATTTTATTACTTTGGATTTTCTTGGAGTTTATTTAGTAAAGAGCCAGTAAAATTATAATCTATTACTTTCTTATTCCATTCAAGATTTATATTTTTCATTTCATTAATGAATACATTGTTTCATATTCTGACGATTTTTTTATCCATTTCTTTTTATTTTTGATCTATATTTGAATGGTATGGTTAATGAAAATTGTCTTATGTTGATTTGTCTTCTTTTTTTTGTATATGGATTGAATTAAAAACGTTGATTGTTTTGCATTTAAAAAAAAAAAAGTTGCTTTGTTCTCAGTAAGTTATTTGTATGCCTCTGAGGTCCCTGTTATTTCTGAAAAGTTATCTTTAGTTTTTCTTTTTCAAGATAATGAATTAATGGGATGTGGCATTCATCAATAAGTGTTTGATAGAGTGGAACATGCAGAGGAAATACAGTACATCTATTTCAATCAGAAAAACAAACAAAAAAAAAATATTTACAAATGCGCTGCTCCCCTGCTGTTGAGCGGTGGATGCTGGAAGCATCCAATATAAATAATTGAATCAAAGAAAAATGATTTAGCCTTTTTTAGCTTTTCTGGTCACATGAGGCTTCATAGGGCTCCACTAGCTTTACACTATGGGCCTGATTTATTGAGGCTCGCTAAGGCTGGAGAGGATACACTTTCATCAGTGAAGCTGGGTGATCCAGCAAACATGGAATGGATCTAGTCCAGGATTGAAAACATTTGATAACAAATAGTAAATGATTTGGGAAATTTTTGCCATATTTGCTGGATCACCCAGCTTCACTAATGAAAAGGTATCCTCTCCAGCCTTGGGGACCTTTAATAAATCAGCCCCTATGACTTACATTCTCTGACTGGGTGCAAAATGCAGGCTGCAATGTTCTCAGTTAAGAGATGTGTAATGGAAATTATAATGACTCTGTTTATCCTCACAGATTGGCCCCTAAGACACTTTAAAATATGGTGTACTTCAATTATTCTGGATGGTTAGAAGTCACTGGTCCAACATGACAGCCATGCATGTACTATTTTTTTAAAATAGAAGTTGTGAGCAGTGGCAGCCTTCATATTTTATTACGAGAGGTATGTTTTAAAGTAAACTTTTGACCAGTGTATAAAAATGTAAGGCATTATAAATGCTTAACTAGCAGTAAATGGACCTTTAAACAAGCAACTCACTCTTAATCACATATCAGCAGCACTGACTTCATCCTAGTCAACTCCTTTTGCACTTTAGCCCAGCATGCTCCTCCCAAATTACATTCCTTGAGATTAGAGCCTGGAAGGCTGCCAAAAAGTGAAATACTGAATGACTTCGGTGTTTCTGCTCTGAATACATCCACAGTGTCTAAAGCTGCAGAATGTTTTATTGTTAAGAAATTTCTCAGATATCTTTAGCCTGATGTTTTGAAAATAATTCACATTTTTAGCCAAGTAATTTGAAAGTTAACCACCTATGCAGACTTCCTTACACCAAGGATGAGAATATGGTAATAAAACAGTTGGTGTTTTTTTGAGTGGTTTAACAAATTTCACACCTTCTGATTTTGGATAATCAATATCTTCCATGTCATATTTCATGGTGATTGGATTAGGGTGTTTGTACTGTGTCGATAAAAATACTAGGGTATATTTCTACACTGGTAGAACTGATAGAATGGCTTGGAAAGCTGAAAAATCTTTAACATTACAAGAACAAGTCCATTTGATGTACTAACTACTACTAGATATATGAAAGATAGATGTGAAACTTAAAATAATTGTAATAATCATGGGTTGTTGGTTAACATTTCTAATAACCACACACAAAAAAATAGTTCAATTACCCAGCTATAAAGCCATAATTGGGACGAATGCTCTCCGAATAAAAGAACAGCTGATTGACAAAAAGGAATACTGTGTAGGTCTAAGTGCATAAAAACTGGTCCATTACTCCTATTTGCTTAGTAAGTATAATAATAAATTTGAGTTCCCCCGGCAAGGTATTCTAGGACCAGCACTACATTTTGTAGGAATGATTTTATTATAAATATACATATCACCCCAATACAAACTTAGGAGTTTAATGTGTTAGGATGCCGCATGGTAAAGAGCGTCCAGTTATATACCTAATCAAACCAAAATTGTAAGTATTTGTAATGGTTAGTATTATAGGTGTGCGTATACAAAAATGCACATGCACTTAATTCTAAAAATGATGGAAGAGTGAAAAAGTAATAATTGTATATATATACTTATAGATATATACCAAAGACTGGGGCTTAAAAAATGTCTTGGATCAACTATTGCAGCTGTACTAATAGCCAAGGGCAAGATGTCATATGCAAGTTGGATGCAAGAAAAACTCTGCTGATGTTTAAGACAGATACAGGAGGGCTGCAACCACATGGGATGCCTAACTGTGAAGATTAGAGCTCAAAAGACCTTGTATCCATCAATAAAGCAGAACTAAACTGAAAAAAAACTGATATGGGCAGATGCAAAATATCGCTGCTGATGTAAATAACGTCTCTCCGAGAGGGGGGAAGTTAAAGCCCCAGTGTCCAAACCACATAGGCAAGCTAAGGAGTTGCGTTCAGTTTACATTTGCTGTGCTATATGGCAGTTGCCCTCCCATGCAAAGACAACAAAGTTAAAGGGTAGTTTTTGATAAGTCTTAGTTAAGCCATATTTTTGTCATTTATTATACCAGAGTAGTTCTTCTTCTTTAAATGACCGTGTCAGTACATGGTCATTTTAAGCCAATAGGACACATGTAAAAGGAGAGAGAATATACTTACCTTAGTAAAGACTGGCCGTTGAAAAGTATCATATCTTCTTTTCCCAGCCTCTGTATTTGACTATCAAGTGAGTTGAATACCTCTGCTTCTCGGGAGTGGAGAGGCTTTTCAGTACACAAGTCACTGACATGGTAAATTTATTCCCCCCCCCCCCTTTTTTTAAAGTGAACCATTAGCTTAAGTAACCTTATGGTAACCAAGGTGAGCTGTTTTTATTCAGGTAATTTGTAAAAGGTGCAAAGAATTCCTATTTTCATTTTTCCTGTTCTGTGGAGTGAGAATTTATTAAAATAATACTTTTCTTTTTTTAATCAGGCAATTCTTATTCTCTTCAAGGCTCCAAGTTCCTGTTTGACAAGCTTAGAGCTCACATCCAATATTTCAGGCTGAATTAACATGCAGAAGAAACAGAATCTGGAAACAATTCAAGTGTTATGCCATGAGATCAATGACAGTAAGCACTGAGTGTCCTTACACAACACAGCATCACACTAAATTAATAAAGGCCAAAGCTCTGGTCTGGTGCACAGTGATTTAACTGTCTCATTTCATATCCACGGTAGTTTGAAATCTCTGGATGATGGGTGGACAACAATAGAATGCATTTAATTAATAAAATTGTACTTCATTTTTTCACACAAGCCTTTGTATGACCTCCGCCACTATACAGCTTGATGATATCACTGAGCTTTATAAGAAAGATATATTAAGCTAAATTCACAAAGCTATAAAAAAATCATTATTTGCTATAAAATACAATTTTTCTCAGAAATGACTACCAATGAGCTGAAAATAATGTAGTCAAAAACAGATCTTCATAGCAAAAAATATTGGATCTATGTCTTAGTGACTTTAGCATATGCAGGATGTTCTCTTTAATACATTATATAGTTTTTAGACTTTTAGTTTGGTCTTATTAGTTCCAGTTTAAATTGTTTAGCCTAATGTACACAGAAGTCAGCTGCTACCCACCATGTACATTACCAACAGGCTCACAAAAAACACTACTAGGCTTGAGGAACCATATTTGCATTAGTTACAAGCCAAATAGACCTTAAACCAAAGGGTAATTCAAATATTAGTAATTATCAGGAAGATTGCAGCAAAATGAATTCTAAAAAAAAACAAAGAAATAAAAACCATGACAATTTATTCATAAAAGAAATATGTACTTATCCACCTGGGCGTTCATATCTGTCCGGATTTATATATAAAAGCGATACATTGTTTTTCATGAAAATTTATTTTACAGAATAATATAATAGTATGAGTATGAAAAAGTTTGAAACACAAAATCATGTCAAAATAAATTAAATGATTTAAAAAATATATATAATATGCTCATACTATTATAATATACTGTAAAAAAAATATTTATGAAAGACAATGTACTGCTTTTACACATAAATCCACTGTATTGCATTCATTACAGTTATTTTGTATTGAATGCAATACAAATGGATTTGAATTTCCTGCCCCGCCAGCAACGTCCTCACTCACCGACGTCACCGGGAACTCCCCTGGTGACTCATTGAGTGCAGAGGAAGCCGCCCGGAAGAAGAAAGGAGACGGACATTGTGGAGAAGGACGGCGTGGGACGCTGGTGGATCAGGTAAGTAGCGATTTACAATTACTTCCCATAGGTCTATCTACCTCGAGTGTAATTCGGGGTTACCGCTTTCAGCGTCTTTTTTCTACCCTCGGGATACCGCCCAGGAGGATAATACACTCAAATACCAATATGAGACAATGTGACAATAAGAATGGGAAATAGGCAAACAAGGGGGTCAAGTAGCAGTTTGGAGTGGAAACCATGCAGACATTTGTACTCAATACTTGTGGAAAAAATGACAAAACATTGCTGAAGAATTGCTAAACAACAGTGTGTGCTAATTAATTGCTATCACTTCACCATTGAGTTTAACATCTTCTGAATTGCGCAGCTGAAAATTAATCACTTTAATTGGGGTATTCGAGATCTTTGCTCACTTTTGCAGGAAACCGGCAGGTGAGTTCAATAGAACTCAGCCTGATTCGCGGTAATGGAACTTGAAGACCAGCATGTATTTGCACGCGTCAAGCGCACGCGCATTTGGTTGATAAATCAGGCATTGTGAGTTACAGCACTTGGTTATATCACAGGAATGATGGCTGTAGCTCTGTTGGTCATATCACAAGTAAGATGGTTGTAGTCTTATTGCCCATAATGCAAGAATTATGGCTGTAGCCCTATTGGTCGTAACTCAAGAATGCTGGCTGTAGTCTTATTGGTCATATCAGAAGTACCATGGCTGTATTCTTATTGGTCATATTACAAGTAACATACCTGTAGCCCCATCATTGACAACATTTTACAACTAAGTGATTTTGACAGTAACATTACACTTTAAAAAATACAATCCTTACAACTGTATGTTGAGCTAATGAAAACAGTAGATTCCTCCAAAGATTATCACAAAACTGTTATGGGCACTTTCTTGGAGTAGAGCATATACCGGTAGTAGTCTGGTACAAAGTAATTCATACTTAGTCATAGACTTCAATAGTTTACCAAAGTATTTATTTAGCAATTACTATTTTAAAAAGTACTGTTTTTTTATTACAGCTTGCTAGTAAGCCAATTTTTAAAATAAACAATAAAACAGTTGTTTGTCATTTTTTTTAGAAATATAAATCTAATTTAGATTTGGTTGCTATGAATTGTCCCTGTTGATATTTTACAGATTTCTGTTTCCCTGGAATGTTTAAATTCTTACTGTTAGCCTCCCCAGACCTGGTGTAGGGTTTGGTGATGTTACTGCTCACTGTTCTGTGTTCTCCTAGCTTTGAGCATTACTGAGCTGTAGTGCAAGGATGTCTATGCTTTTTCTTCATCTATATGCAGAGATACAATATAGAAAGATGAATGTGTCTTATTCACCCAAGGTGTTTATGCCTATTCTTTTCATCCTCCATGTGAGGCATCTCCAGGGAAATGGGTCTATATCTCATCCTGAAGAAAAAGGTATTGAGAGACTTCATTATAGCCTACAGCTCAAAAAGAAAGGAAATGCAAAGACAACAAAAAAAACAAAACTCAATGTAGTAAAGAAACTTCCACTTCTGTAGCAATAGAAATGGACCAGAATATATTGCTAAATAATATAAATAATGTTTTTTAGGTTATTCTACATTATATAAACAAATATAATACTAAGAGTAAAGATGAAAAGATGTTTGGTTCTGCTTTAAAACTATAGTCCTGGTAGTTTGGTGTTGTAGCTACTTTAAGAATCATAATATTGTTGAGGTGAGTTTGATCTAGGAAAGAATTTGTATACAAAGATTTGTTTTTTTTCTTAGAATAAAAACTTCGCACTACTTGCCACTGATGATTACTGATTGGCAGGAGGTGACGCTGAGACGCTGTGACGTCAGTTGCTTTATTTATGTGATACAAGGTTCTTAATTTGTTATGTTTAATGAACTTCACTTATCCGCACAATTTTTCCTTTTTGTACATTTTTCCACTCTGATTGATATGGGGCAGCTGAGGAGATATCCTGTGGGGAACAATGCACATACAGTAGGAGTGAATACACTTTCATCAGTGAAGCTGGGTGATCCAGCAAACCTGGAATGGATCTGGTCCAGGACTGAAAACATTTGCCAGCAAATATCAAACGTCTTTTAAGAAATCAAATCCAGGTTTGCTGGATCACACAGCTTCATCAATGAAAGTGTGTCCTCTCCACTCTTGGAGAACGTTTTTAAATCAGGCCCATAGAGTTATCTGGAAGGCGGTAGAGCTCCTAATGGTTGGAGAGAACATAGTTGCTTTTACCTGAATGACCTGAATTTTACCTGAATTGTTTGATAGTGCTTGTGTGACCATACCTTTAGTTAGGTAGTTGGGGTGTCATACCTTTCTGGTCCCTCTGTTGAAGAGACCCACAGAGCTGTTCAATAAATAACTCATTTAAATTTTATGTCCTGCCAAACATTTTTGTAAGGAGCAGCAGGAGGATCAAACTTATATACATGTATTTTATACCACTAGGGTGATTTACATTTACTTCCTGACCTAAAGACACAGCAGGAAATGAGAGGAAATCTCTTCGCAGTGAACACATTTTTATCCCATCGAGTTGGGCCCAGTACTTTAAAGAACGACTGCAGCCAATGATACCTCATTTAAAACAAAACAGATAAGACAGGTAATTGTATAGAATCATATCAAAAACAAAGTACAAAAGATTCCATTAACAAACGTATAAATTCTTGTGAAACGTCATCATAGTGCTGCATTATATATTGAATTGCTAATAATAAATGTATGTTATAGTTCATAGCTGTCTGTTATGAATTTGTGGTAAATCTTGGATATTGAAGGGAAGGAGTGAGAGAGCAGGCTTTTAAAGGCAAGGTGAAAAGTATTAATTGGTTTAATGTGATGTGTTCAAAGTTTACTTCTAACAGAGTTCAACTGAACACTATTAAACATACATTATTCAAAAAAGACAAAATTAGTGGTGTTACAAAAATTATACACAGTCACATTGATATACAATGTCCCAGGACACAATTCAGGATATCAAATTCCCAATGCGTTTCGCCATTAGGCTTCCCCAGGGGATTGCTTGAGATTGTAGTCTGGTTGAGTCATAGACAATACCAGAAGAAAAGAAGAATAAGAAAATGTAGGACCACTGTGAATTGCTGAGGATAAAAACATCTGCCGAATAATCACACCCAATATA
>NC_092858.1:123057321-123080599 GCF_032062135.1 Pyxicephalus adspersus
ATTTTATCATACTGTATTTTATCACATTTCGTATGCACCAAAGTCAACTGCAGAAATTGAGAATGGGTACAAAATCAAAACATTAATTGGACAAGAAAATGCAATTTCAGTGCCATTAATAAAACCACTAGAATTCATACAGCTATGACACTAGGTTGTTGCTTAAAATTCTTTGAATAACTTTAACTTTATTTGTTATTTAAAAGAATAGACAATAGGTGTATTAAAAGTTGGCTTTATTCAAATTTTTGTTCAGTTATATAAAAAAAACGCAGGACAAGGAATGTCGTACACAAGATTATAATGAACATTTTAAATGTCATTTTAAAGATCACTGTAACATCTGACATAATGTAAGAATATATTTGTCATAAATCACAAAGCAAAGGTGGAATGAAGTGTTTTTATGCAGTGGGAGAACAACATAGCTTTTTTAGAGCAAGAAGCTATGACATCAATGAAATCACATACAACTGTACTGAAGCTCCATGTGATTGAAAATATTTTAGATGCAAAGGTGCCTTTTTCATGTCATCTTGAATGTCAAACTATTTTTATGATAATATGTAAACTTTACTTACTGATTGTGGTAGTCCTAGACACACATTTATGTATTTGTAAACTATAATGTAATACTTATTGAACATTACAAAATACATAGAACTAGTGCTGCTCAAATATTCCCCTTTTTGTTTTGTCCCAGGTTCTCTAAGCATTTCATGTTCATCTTACCCAGTGTGTGTAGAACACAAATCCCCTGCTGACCTGAAATAACAGGCTTTGTTTGCTAAATATATAGCAGGCAGCAACTTTATTGGCTGGTGGATGACAGGGGAGGAATTAAATGGGTGGGGGAACCTAATGAAGACACAGGAAATTCATTTCAAATGTATGTGCTTTAGGAATATATTAAAAAACAATCTGATAATGCTTCCAAACTTTTCCTGCTTTGTTCAAAACTAATTTAAACATTTTGGCTAGAGTTGGGCTTTTTCTCTAGTCAGCAACTAACCAACTGCATAATCTGGGTATTTTTTTTTTACTAGAATACATATTAGATATGAACCACACAGTGAGGCTGATTCACCAAGCCAGACCGGAAGCTCGACTCGCGTGCATATTCGTGATCCGGAATCGGAGCCCGAAAATCAATTTATCAAACAAATCCAAGGCGCTGGCGTACTCGCCGCGGATTTCATCAATTGAAGCGATCTCATCGATGGATATGCGCAGCCCCGGCAGTTTCACACTGGCAAGCTTGCATTAAACTCACTGTTCCCCTAAAAAAGCATTCTTTCTAATGGCACACATGTTACCCTTAGCCCTAAAAACATGTTTGTGCTGTTCAAATGTTTAAAACATCTATATACACTAAGAAATAGGCATATTATAAAATGACTTATTTATTTCTTGTTAGGCAGGAATTAACTGAGTTCAGCTCCTCTTGTCTAAATGCTTACGATGCCTGATTGGAGGAGCCGCCTGGTGGTAAATATTGCGACTTTCCACAGGCTAAACATCGGCTTGGCATGGCATGGCCATCAGACTAGATTTTCCCACAAAAGTCACAAGCACTCACACATTCTTGTTTGGTTCTATAAATATATGTGTATATATATGTATATGTGTGTGTATATATATATATATATATATATATATATATATATATATATATATATATATATGAATATATACCTGTAAAAATGGACTGGAGATGCGCTCAGCTCACTTCACCATTGAGTTTAACATCTGCTCCTGAATCGCACAGCTGAAAATGAATCGCCTTAAATAGCATATTCGAGATCTTTGCTCATTTTTGCAGGAAACCGGCAGGCGAGTTCACTGGATGCATGTGAAAATAGGGAGGTTAGACTAAACCAAGTTTATTCTCTGGTAAGCTTCTCCAACAATCCACAATACATAGCAAAAACTCACACAGTGTCAAATCAGGGAGGACAATATAAGGGAAAAAGATCTTCTTTGTGTAGTATTTTATTAAAAGTGACATGACTATGGACTTTGTAAAGCACTGCAAAATATGTCAGTGATATATAAATACTAGTTAATAATAGGAATTAAAAATTAAATCATCTTAAAATCCATACAAACAGAAAACATGAGATAAGTATGTTCTCATTTGCTCAACATTCCCATCCATGTTACCACAGACAGTTCACAGACATTCGCTGCATGGCCATGTGGACTTTAGATTATTTTATTATAACACTCAAACTGAGGTCATAAGGATTTATTACATGTATGTATGCTTGATTAGAGTATTTCCACTTGTGTGCAAGGATAGGTATACAAATGCGCATTAAGCATGTTTTAGCTTTTCTTTTTGGATAATGTTATCTGCTTTTAATTACAACATGGGAACAGGTAGATTGGGAGACTCAGATGATTCCGCAAATGTTTTAAAAAATGTTAACCTTGGATTGAACTACAGATTTTTTTTCTATACTCTTATTTTACGCTCTTTATTTATTTTTGGTGTGTCTATTTTTGCTACTTTGCCATAGCAAGTTAGATGCCACAGCTGTATATACGAGCTCGCATAATAGTTTAAATGTATTTTCTACTGTAAATGCAATAAGCATGAAACTGCTATTTGTCCCTTATGTTATATAATTTTTTCATTAAAGGTCAAGTACTTGAGGACATGTAAAATGTAAAGGTTAAAAACTAAGACTTAAGCCAGACATAGATAATGACCACATTTTCAACATATTAGAGTGAGAGTGCCTCTACAACAATTATGACAAATGTTAAGCTTTTCAGACAGAACCCAAAGCATGTCCCTATTGGGTCAATGCTACCGAATTTTAAGCCATAACCATACCAAAATTTTGTCCCCTCCTTCATCTTGGTTGTTGCATACCTATGCATTTCTTTGTGCTTGATATCTCCAAGACTGTTTCATGATGAGTCATACATCTGTGAAACTAAAAGCAAGTTTAGTAAATGCATTCAGACATTCATATGAAAGAATGCATAATATTCTATATCTAAGATTTAGTCAGCTGGCCTTTTACAAATTATTTATATAAATGTATGAATTCAGTGAATGGAACATGACTTCTTACTATTAAAGCTTGATTTGTTGATGCTAATGGAGCAATTCTTCTTAATCAGGAAATTAGATGAAGTGAATTAATAAATGACTTAAGGATTAGGTAATTACTTCCTAGTTAAGTGCTGAAATGATTTTCAGATAGCTCTATAGCCTCCTCCCAAGAAATGCTCAAACAAGCCACCATCAGCAGCATTATATTACACTGAATATTGTAAAATGTAATAAATATATCATTTAACGAGATGTTTTCCTGAAAACACTATGGCTGTGTTGTCTACTTACTGTTTAATCTCTTTGCAGCAATGGTTGTGTTCTAAATTTCTACGTCTGGTGGCCTGTCTCATCATTAACAAATTATGAACTACATAAATCCTAAATAATATATGAAACAACATAGCTGCAATAAAAACAGTATGGCTCCAGACCTAAAATCATTTGTGCTTGCAAAACAACAAACTGAAAGTACACAAATTTGTAAAAAAAAATGTCAGCCAGACTTGTTTTTTAAAGCTGAACTCCAGGCAAACTGCTAAATACACATATATGAATGTTTTTACCTGCTTTCAATCCATTCCTGGGATTTACATACATACAGCCGACACACAGTAAATCCTTGCCTGGCAAAGAAAGGAACCTGATTTTCTCTTTTGCAATTTTACTTACTCATAGCATTATGATTTAATGTGTTTGCACAGGATGTACAAATTATTTTTTGTGACGTTAGTTACCCTCTTGCATATGCCAAATTTATTATGACAAGAATTAAAATAGACATTTGAAACAGGTTCTTCTAAGGAAAATATAAGTCAGGAAAATATGAAACTTTGTATATAAATCTTCTTATTGTCATTTTCCTGTTGGTTACAGAGCTCCATAGCACAGAATGAATTTTATACATACTGCTTAATGGTCAGAGAAGTGAATCCTTCCTATCCCTCCTAAATGGGAGAGCACAACGTTTTTATTTGAAGAAGAGAGACAATGTAATAAAGACTTCTTTTTAAATTTAGTTTATCAATAGACATTTTTGGTAGATTTTGGTGTGTCCCTAATAAAAGATTTCCCATTGTTTGTGTTCTGAAGACAACTCTAAAAAGTGTCAAGTAGAAATAAAAAGGTAAGTACACAGAGGAAAATTTAAAGTTGCCAGATATAGAGTTTATTCTAGAGATACACTTAAAACAAAATGGTAATAAAAATGTCTTTAATTAGTTTCCATGAATCATCGTATCCATCTGTTTTTTTCAATGTTGGGACAAAGTGTGTCTGGAAGTACGCACAATCCAACACAGTCCTGCAATAGGATGGGTTACCGGATCACATAAACTCTTTAAGTAAGAGGTTTGAGGCTGTAGTGCCAAAACAATTGTTTTGTGGCAAAATCAACAACACTATTTGCAGACAACTGAGATAGGCAAAACTTGCCAGTTTATTTTTTACTGTCACTGGTATTGAAATTTCTATTCACATCCTGACCAAAATATGTGATAGGTAGTTTTAGAAAATCTTTAAAAAATAGGATAATTTCCCTTTCAGACAATTGATCTATAAACAGGTTTCTCTTTCATAAGGTTTGCCATCATGTCTTGTTTTAAAGGTGACTTCTGTACATAATATGGTTAAAACCAAGAGGCTTATGCATGTAAAGTGTGCTTACAAGGACATTTGTTGTTGACCAGTGTTGACCAGTGTCATGATGCAAGGTAGGGGTGGATGGCTTTATGTTTTTAGTTATCTGAGCAGGGGAGGCTGCAGAATGGAGGGACCATGCTGCAGGGGGGATGCCAGGCTAGATGGAACTGCAGCTGCCTGCTGGGGCCCCCCTTGGAAGCGCAGGAGGGTATTCAGACCATAAGACACACACCCTACCCCCCCCCCCATTTTTTGGGGGGAAGTGCATCTTATGGTCCGAAAATATGGTATGTTTTATTGATTGGTTGCATTCATATCTTGTCAATACATATGAAAGTTTAACTTCCAGCTTGCAGTGCTATCATTGGTTGTATTTCACACAGTGTTTATGTTTTACTGCTCCTCCTAACAATGTAGGTCTATGGATAAGCTAACTTACTGAAAACAATGCACCCCTGATATGGTTATTCCAACATTTGTTTAGAAAAGGCAAGAGTATTGCAGTTGCTAATTCACCCACCATGGCTAAAATTAATCACTGCATTAAAGCTGGAATCTTTAGGCTCCATGCACAAATACTTTTGTTTAGGCATATATCTAGCCTCAATGGACATAAATCCACTTTGTGTGAGCTAAATTAGTTTGCAAACCCAAATATTATCTTTAATGTTTCAATGTTTTTTATTAAAAACAGAACAATATAGAACCCGTAGTAAAAACAAACATAAATCCTAATACAGGTAGTCCCCGGGTTACATATAGATAGAGATTGTAGGTTTGTTATTAACTTGAATTTGTATGTAAGTCGGAACAGGTAAATTATTTTAATAAATGCAATTAGGACAGATGTTTGTCTCAACATATTATTAGGCAGTGTGGTGTCAGTTACTGTATTAAATACTCACTGTGAACTAATCACAAACAAAGCAAAAGAAAAATAACTTTATGGAGCCTAGACATTCATTAACTTCTGGAGCAAGCTATGCTTTGATATAAAAAAAAAAACAAGGGGCTGCAGAATGAGCTCACCCCCCTAAGATCACCCACATGTCCTTAGCTTAGGGACTACCTGTACACAAAAGTTTTATAAATAAGGGTAAGGATGGGATATAAAAATTTAGGGTAGAAGAAAAGAACTGGGAGGACAGGGAGGGTATTGTGGATACATTGAGGGTGTAGGCTAAGTATCTCCATATATATGTGTAAATTAACCTTGTTATGAAATCCAAGAGTCCAATGTCCTATAAGAATATATATAGAATCCTTTTTCAGCATACTCAAATGTCTATCATTGACCATAATCCAATTAGGTTTGGAATTTGCTAAATCTAAAAGAAGGACAGCTGACTTCTAATGTTTACTAATAATGATGTTAGCTGCTAAAAGGGAGGTCAGATTTACCAAACAAAGCTCCTTCAAGAGTTTTAAGAACAGGTATCATCTTTTAAAAGTATCAGTGATATCAAGATCATCGTGCTGAACATACTGCGCAGAGGACGAATTTGAAGTAGAGAGCCAGCAGACCCATTACAGGCAGCCCAGGGAAAATTAGAGGAGGAGGCAGATACTAGTCATCCTGCACAAGAAAAGGGAGAACAAAAGTTACTAGTCCAACATGAAGCTGTTTCAAAGGAAAGTAACATAAACATATGCAGCTGTACTGTGGTCGTAGGCTGAGCCCACTAACAACTTGAAGCAACAACATGATAGTTTACTTTGGTGTGCCTAAACATTCCATTGGTATTATATTGCAAGAAGGGAACCAGATATTTAGATTCATTTATGACTGTAAAGGAGATCAAGTATACAAGGAGAGAACAGGAGATAAATGCAATGGTATTAGTGAACTGACGGCACAAATCCTTAAAAGTAAGTTTGAAGTAGTCTTGCCTCTGACAGGAAAGGCTGTAAAAGATAAAACTATGCCTACATATACATGACATTGAAGCAACTTAGCAGGTTAGTCATTCTCAATTACAGCAGACTTCATGTCATTAATCAGACCCAGTATGAACACAAGGGGGCTGATAATAAAAAGTCCTGGAATATAATTTTCTAGCCAAAAATAAATGTACAGCTTGAGAAAATGCTACTCAAATGTTCACTGTGCTTTGAACTTATGGAAACTTGATTCCACAAGTATTACTCTCAAAATATTTAATCAGAATTTTAATTTCGCTAACCAATGCTAACTACATTATTCGTTTAGGGCTATTAAAGCATGATTGAAAAAAAGCATTAAAAACAAGTTGACATCTATTGTCAAATAAAATTAAAGGCATATTTTTAAAGGTATGGCATTCCAAAATAATGTGTGTTGTTTCAATGTAGGTTAGCTTTATCAATATGGAAAAATAATTTTAAGTTGGCTTTTGAAGCCATAACAACAGAGGAGGTTTACATATTACAATGCTGCATAGGGCCACCAATTTAGCTCTTTATAGCTGGAGACTGGGTAATTGCCTTATGTATAATGTAGACAATTGTTTTTTGTTGTTTCTTTAGATAAACAGAAATGTTGTGGATGCAGCATGCATGTGTTAAGTGTTCTGACTATCTAAGCACAAAAAAACAAAAAAACAACAAAACCCCAAAACATTACAATTGCTTTCGCTTTTTACTCACCCCCCACCCAAAAAAAAATGAAGATATCAAATCAATATACATAACATATGAGTATAATGTAGTGAATAATATTTGTGCATTCATTTTAGCTGGCTGTTGTTAAGTAATGATGGTTGTACATAACAAGGATATTTCTTTAGGACCTAGGCAGCTCCAGGCCACACAATTAGTGAAAATGTGTAGTATATTTAGTACAGCTTCTGGAAATTGTTGACTTTTGAAATGTAGAATATATATATATATAGAGTATCATCTGTGGGAGGTACTGATGTTACTGACAATATAATGTAAAACTGTCATACATACCCTCTTTGGTTTAAGTAATCATTATAAAATGTCCTCCAAGAAGGATAGGCACACCCCTATACATAATTGGGAAGGGGGGTTAAGACACTTTGGGATTTTTACATGAACAACATTTCAAACTGTTGTAAAAATATAAAACAAAAACATTTTAATAAATTAAAACTAGAAATAGAAAACAAAACAAGAAAAGATCTAAACAGACCAATAAACCCAAATGATGAATATATAAATAATATATACATGGACAAAGCACATCCCATGGTCCCATGGTGTAGAAAGAAAGAAAATATCTTTTTTTATAATGAAACATATTGAAAATGTATTCACTATAGTTGTTAAACCAAACATTTGACACTACCAAATAAAGGCATAAATATATATGATGAATAAACCAGTTATTCCTAGTACATACTGTACTAAATGACAAAAGTAGCTTAAACCTATAAATAACCTATAAATCGTTGCACATATACTCATCTCTTTTTTTTTACCTAACATAAACTTGACCTTGATCAGTGAATAAATTCTCATAATCATAGCTAAAATGTAGATTTGCCACATGCAGATAAAAACATAGCTATATATTTACTGCCATTTTAAATCCAAAGATTTAGAAACTTTTATTTTAGGTTAGGTGTTAATGATTATAACTTGGTCATTACCATGTATGGTGTCACCACACTCTCTAAAGCCCTAATAAAGAAGCTTTTGAATGTTTAGGAACATGGAAAGGGATTTACAAGTATTGCTAAACTATTCAAAATCAATATTATCAGCATAAATTAAATAATGTACAAGTTGCATGGATTTCAAATGGCAATTTGTTTATGTCTGGCTGACCCAGCAAATTCATCCCAAGGTTTGGCTCTAGTAAAAGAGGTCTGCAAGAACCCCTAACTTACTTAGTGGGATCTACCAGGAACTCTTGCAACAGCTGATGTCATACTATTAATATCTATGAACAAGTTTGCAAGTTAAGTCTTTGCTGCCCAAAAAGAACATCTGGGAAAGTTTACAGTTTGCCAATAAACAAATAAGAAAGAACAGGCCTTCAGTGAACTGATGATTTTAAGATTTGTATTTAGAGTAGTTTGGCCACAATAAACATGTTTCATGCAAAGCAAAGACAAATGTTTGAGAAAAAAGTGTTTGATAAAAAAAAAATTAGGTCATCTATGAAAAAGTTGAACTATAATTGACTCCTCACAGTATAATGACTCCACTAAAGATAGGTTTTATAAAAAGAAATGGAGGGTTTTGGACTGGCTTGGTTAAATACCATAGAAATGTTGTGGAGTGATATACTAAGATATACTACATTAAAGAGACCCTGTCCACAGACCATTTATTAACACTTTGCATGTATGTTATTTACCTGTAAAAGTCTCTGTTGTGTAGACTCCAAACACCCAAATACTGCTGTTAGGTGCTCCTCCCATGGAAGCTACATAAAAAGCTACGTAGGAGGAGGGAATAAACCATCACTGAAAGTAATTATAATGCTAGAAGGAAAGGAAAGGGCTATAACATAGGAGAAGAGAGGGAGGGCTGTGTTAGAGAAATGACTAGTACATTTTTGTAGCAAATTCAAATACACACAATTCAAAGGGAATAAAAAAAACATTTATTCAAAGGAAAAACACTATACTTAAAAATAAAAAGCATTTACCTTAAACACTGATTTTACTTGCAATCTATGAAAGTTATGGTAGGGTTTCTTAAAGGTAGCTGCATTCTTCCCCCATAGTTAAAGGACAGCAATCATTACATGGTTGTCACTATGCACACATGCTAGGTAATTGTTGCCCAAGACAAATAATTGTGATCATCTCAAGCAACAATTATCCAGCATGTGTACATAGCATTATATTCCTTGATCAGGATCTACTTTACCCAAAAATACAGGATTCCTGCTATGCATAGTTCCTTTAAGGTGTTAAAGCATGTCACCCATGACCAACCTGTGGGCCATTTGGAGTTGTTTGTCACAATTTCATCTTGCCAGAGACATATTCATTTTGCCATAGACATAGGGAATAAACAAGGAGCTGTCTTATTTCCTACTAAACTACAGTTATTATGACTGTTTGCCTTAAACACCTTGTGGCTTTTCACTGGAAAATTCTTTAGCTAGCATACTTTTATCTTTGACAAATAGAATTGCACTTTATAAAAAGAGATTTTTTTTAACTGACACCCATGAACAGGACATGAATTGTTAAATACAGTTGATTTGAATGCACTCCAGGTTCCAACTGCTCTAGGCATTGATTTCTTCTGTGAAAAGTCAGATACAGCTCAAAAGCAAAATACACTAACAGATTATTAGCCCACAGATACAAATATTTCTATCGTATAACAGCCTAAATATGTTTTTAAGTTAAACATTGACGTTTGATCTGATTCAAATGCAGCACTGTGTTCCATATTGTACAGAGAAGAAAAGAGCCTTGCTGTGCTGTGCTTTCAAAATTGAGGTTTATATCACACTATTTGTAGTATATGTTTTTTATGTACAGCATCTCTGTTCCAGACAAATGTAAGACATCCTTGGATTGCTAATTAAGTCGTAAAGACATATTTAATAATGTCACATTTCCCTTCTAACACTTGGCACCAGCTCTGTGCAGACTGCATTGAAGAGATCCCCTACCCAACGGGGTCTCCAGAGACCCAGCAGAGTGGATGGCTGAAAGAGCAGCAGGACACACAATTTAGGTTAATGTAAGTGTTTTTCAGTGACACCTGTGTTCCTCCTAACCTTCCATTTTTGGGAATGATCCCCCTTTTACCCCACTGGGCACAACTTCTTTTCCCTGCTTCTTACTATATACTATCCAGTATTATTACTTCTCTTCCTATTCTTTCCTACCCAACACTGTTTTTGGGGAAAAACTTTGTAACCTGTAGTAAGCAATCTTTCCCAAAATACTGTTGTGTCCAAAGACACCAGAAAATGGCATAATCCAAATCTTTGCAAAATAGTTTTGCATCTAGAGATTACTAGAGATTCCTAAAATAGAGCTTGAAGAGAACCAATTGGAATCAGACACTTAATAGTATATGCTTCCAGCACATTTTTAGTGTTGGACCTGCAACAACCAGTTAACGACTCTGCACTGGGAACTGCTGTCCTTTTCCCAAGACCCTGGCTGTTGACTTCTCAAGCATATTTTGGTCTGTTAGATTCCTTCCTTATGCATTGTATTGGAAGAAGACTCCATTAATAAAAACTGGACCAACTTCTGTAGAGCATGGTTGTTTCCCCCTAACACACACATCAGCACTACTGCTTTCTCCCTAACTCTAATCGGATATAAAGGTGTTCATCCCCACCACCCATTGGATCCCCTACTGCGCACTAATATTTTTCCACACCCTGAGATTGGCATTTTTGTTTCCTCACACTGCTTCTAGACATTCTTCTTCTTATCGTGGGCGCTTCACTTCTCCCCATGCTGTTTAAAACAGCACTGTTCTGTTCTTACCACAGGACTCAGCTGATCCCTTCCCCCCAGGTTCTCAGCTCAATTGCCCTCTGCTGAGCACTAATGCCTTTCCGCACCCCAAGTATTTATGTTGCTCCCTCTACCCAGCACCTATACCAATCATGCACTTTTGATACAAATACATTGCCATGATTTCTATATCTGCTATTTTGTGTCATATGCTGTGTAGTATGCTACAAAGCCTTGATCCCGAAGTCCATATGCATTATTGTACATATATGGTCTTGATTTTTTTTTCTAAAATCATTTTAACAAAACTTTTCCATGTGTATTTACCATAACATACTCTCTGAGTAGGCAACCAAAAGATCTAAGCCTTTTGCTGGGTGTATCCACCTTAAATGTGAAGTTAGCGGCCCAAAAAAGAATTATGGCTCTATAGTACTCTCTTTCATTCCTCCCCCCAGCAGGACAGGAGGGGTTGTATTAGGAACTAGTTTATTTTTCTATCAAGTGTATGAAAAAAAAAATACAAAATACATATAAAACTACATGTTTTAAACTGCTTTTAAAATGCTAAGTTTTCTCTGCCCGTTTTCCTGCAATTTTTAAGTTGTCTTTTTAGGTAGCTTGTTCAATTGGAAAGGGCTGTCTGTACACCCCAATGCATTTGAAAATTGACTTTTTTTTTATTCTACGCACTGCATCACACACAGTTTAACACACACACACGTCTGGTTTGTGATGGGGGTTTTACTTCTACTTTAAGAAAAAATGTACATACAAGCCTATTTATTACCATTTAGAGATACAGTTTATTCTTTCTTTCCTTCTTTTTGGAAATTCCATTTTTTATTCTGTGCTGCATGGGGCTTTGGCATATAAATGAATTCCATTTTGATCCAGGATGCACATGTTAGCTGCGCACTTTGCCCATTCTAGCATCTGGTTTCTAAGTCTCCCACAGAGTAAGCATAGCATCATTTGTAGATTCCTTTAAATGAAAGTGATAAATAAATCAGGGAGTTTTAAGAAAACCAGAATGTTAAAAAAAAAAAAAAGGAAAAAAGATTTTAACATACTATAGACAAAGTGCATATACGACTATAGAATGCTGTAATATAGCTTACTAAACAAGGCTTGTTGAAGGCTCCCCCTGGATCCACTTAACTGAAAGCTGAAGTGATAAGCCATTCTTCTCTGTGATTTTCCCAGTATTTCGGAGGTTCCTTGCTTTTTGCTTTGAATTGGGCAGCTGAAATCCAAAACTTATTTTACTAGCTAGGTTTCATGAGTAAAAGAAAAGAGTTCACAGGGCAAGGAGCAAAGATGGAAAGAGAACACACAGTAAACCATTCTTTTAGAATTTCCCTAATCAACTAACAACAAAAGCACCTTTGAATCATTGTAATTGCAAATGAAACATACATGAAAATCAGTGCAATTAGCAATTCACATTATGTTTTACAAAAGGGACTAATCAAAGAAGAAAATGATTGCTTTAGGAATAATCTTTTTAGGTTAAACACTAGTCATGGGTTCTATAACCTTGTTGGAATTACCCAGGATTACAGAATGGTTAAACCATGTTTGGCGGAAAGGGCATGGTGTGTGTTGTATATTCAGAAATGCTGAGGCTTTAAAACCTAAAAAAAGAAATGAACATTAGAAACTGCTTCTTGTATATGTGAAAGATCTCTTTTTTCATTTTGTAATAAGATAGTTCTAATAAAAGTTACATTGAAACTATGTCCCATGGCTTGTAACATGTGTCCTCCATGTGTCACGATGCACATCCTTGTCAGCCTGGCTCTGTCTCAACAGAATATCCTTGTAGTACTAAGGACAGGATTTTTCAGTTCGTGATAATTCAAAGTTTAGTATACGGACCCTCAGGATAGAAGGTAAATTTTGAAGGGTAAATAGTCAATTTCTATTAAACCAAAACAAGTCATACATAAGATCCAATGTGATTATTTGTCAAACTGAAGAACTACATAAAAAAGCTCATGGGCTTATCTGACCCTATAAACTTTCATGTGTACCAAAAAACTTTTCATGCATGCTTTGTACAGTTATTCAAACATTTGTTAAAGCCTTTATAAATAAAACTATTTGAATTATCCAACATTATCCATGAGATTTCTGCATGCAAAGCTAAGCTAGCATAATTGTCAGTTTGGCTGGACAACACAAAGCCCATTTTCTATTTTTAATAACAGATCAGCAGAGATAAACTACGAAGCATAGAAGTTGGATTATGCCAGAGGAAATTCTGGGACTGACAACTAACAAAATGTTTTTATAAAGGAGCCTGCACTACTGAAATGCTATGGGAATCAATTGAAAAAAAAAACATCCTGCAGTTGAAGCTCCAACCATAGAAAGATTCCTTGGGTCACGTAAGAACCAGGATGCCCCAGGCATTTTTGCATTTTTAGAATAACAAAATGTTGTTGTCAAAGTCTGAAGTATGTCGTGGGGAAAGTGCAATTAAATGGTTTCTGAGTTGAATCTACATAATTATATAAGGTTATGGCATGTAATCCAACTCAATGGGCCAGTTTTATTAACCTCCCTGGCGGTATTTCCGAGTGTGGTTCAGGGTTGATTTTCATTACCAAAAGCAGTAGCCCCGACCCACACTCTAGACTGAAGAAGATGAACTACCAAGGGAGAATCTGGGTGATCCAGAAAACCTGGAATTGATTTCCTAAAAATCATTTGCTATAAGTTGTCAAATGTTTTCAGTCCAGGACCAAATTCATTCCAGGTTTGCTTGATCACCCAGGATTCTCCGATGAACGTTTGTTCTCTGGAATCTTGGAGAGCCCTACAAAATCAGGCCCAATGTGTACACACAATAATACTATCCAGTACATCACACACAGGAAATAACGTATATGAAAAATTGTCACTTTGCACACATTAATACAGTCCTGATGACATGATATGATATGATGACACAATGATGTGAAACATCACACAAGCTGCAGCACAATATACACACCTACAAAATTCAATAAAATGCTAATAAACAATCCAACACAAGATATAGATACTAGCCTACCTAAAGAAAAGTACACATACAATTACACAAACTACACAATCTAACAGACACAATTTAACACATGCCACATGCACAAAATAGTCTAGTTGGTTCAGCACACAAATAATTTTGCAATCACTTACAATTTTATAAGAACAATCCAGCATTTCGGCCATTCAGACACTGAAAATTTAGCCAAAAAAATCATGCATATTAATTAGGAGTATAACCATAGTACAGAACAGAACAGATCATATGTACAGTAATATAATCTGGCCTTCTCCAGTTCCACCCTCTGTATTGTCACAGTTTTTCATCTGCTTCCACCACATTGCAGCTATTTTCAGTTTATGCTTTTTCTTACATGCTGAAGGTCTATGAGGAGTCTAAACATTTAGGCATGTAATACACTTGCAGATCTACCCCCAACTTTGTACTCTGATTACTGCTAATTGTAACTGATTGGTCCTAAAATCAGTCCTAAATCAGCCCTAAATTACGGCATTCAAGTGTACAGTATCTACCTTTTCCATCATTTGGGGTGTGCAAAGGGTGAATCAAAAATCATACTGAGATTTTTTGGTAGGTCCAGATCTAATGTCCTTCAATAAATAATTGAATGTTGTGAGTACAAACAATTAATAATTACTAACATGTAAATTCTCTCTCTATTTCATCAGGATTTGAAAAATGAGTCCCCTATGATTATTGACCTATTCAATATGTTTTAGGTTTCTGGGCATTCCAATCATTTTATCGAATGGTAAGTGAAAATCAGCCATTGTGTGCAAGCTCTTGGATAAGTACTGGGAACCTAGATTATTCTGAAGCCAGTGGCAGGATTTCTGTGCACATGACAGTTGAACTTTTGGCACCAATAACCTTGGGACTTGGGGTGCACAGTGGCTTTTTTTCCAGGTGCCAACATGCTGGTTCCGATCGAGTGTATGGTGTTTAAATATCCCAAAACCCATTCTGTTCCATAACTTGCAGGTTTTGTTGTTGCTTCCTTGGATAGCTCACAGCATTATGCACACTATGGTTGGCCAACCACTGAGGAGGGCATCTTCACTAGGGCAGGGTTACATCAGTAACCCCAGGAGCTGGTCAGTAACTGCATCATAGATTATTATTTTGGGATGACAAGTTGCACTATAAGGGAAGGGGATCTGCATGCAAGCAAACAGATGTGTTTATTTTAAAGCTAGGCTTTATAATGTTTCCCTATTAAGATCAAAATATTGAATGTTGCAATAAATGGGTATATTTAGCTGCATAACAGATATATCTCCTAAAGGATAAGGGGCAGGTTAAAAATATAATGAACCATATTGGCAGCTCCCTTGTTGCCTTTCTCTTTCCCTCCCCTGTTGATTCCCTATTCTTTAACAATGTTGCTTTCATTACTGCTTTACATATAGCACGGTGGTTCCTTATCCTTAGCAAAGATTTTTTATGCAACTTCAATATTAGGTCAATCAGCCTGATAGCCTAAGCTTACTTTTGTTCCATTGGAAACCATCTATATCCTATGCTAAACTGGGTATTAATTTTATAAATATTGATTTCATGTTTGCTATATGGTCAGCAGGCTTTTTTTATTGGACAACTAGCATTTTCTTCAGGAATCATTTGGACATCTACTTTACTGTTTGTGCATATTGTTATCCTCCCCTGCTGATCCTTATTTTTCCTAATTTTGATCCTTATGTTGTGCCCCTTCCCTCCTTCTTTTTGTTCTGTTATGTTTTATTTCATATTTGTTACATTTGGCTCAATAAAAAGATTAAAACAAAACATATTGCCATCATAATTATCTGGCAGACATGTCATTTTCATTATTGTAGCTGTTTAAATTTTATCATCATTTTTATGAAAAAAAAACATCTGGCTATACTTTATTGCCAGTTGTATGAAGTAATTCTTATCTTAGGTTAATTGGCAAGTGGATACAAGGTCACCTTGTGTGTTTTAAATTCATGTGTCTGACCTCATGACACTTTCTATAATTTATGTCTTTTATACAGTACCAATGGAGATCTGTACCACTGAGGAGTAATGATCAGTGCTTGTAAATGACACCTGAGATAAGCTGTGGCCCAAGACATAAATACTTAGCACCTTGGTGGTTTGTCAGGCTTTAAAAAATTATTGCTCCAGCCTCAAGAGTTTTCTGCTGACATTTCTCACATGCTATCTATAAGTCCTGACCTTTACTATTTCTGTGTTAAGAGCTTTTTGATTTGCATAGGAAGCCAATTGTACAGCATTTCCAGATACCATTATAATTTATTGTCTGATTTTCTTTCCTTTCTGAAATAAAATAATATCAAGTGCAGAGAGCAGCAATCCATGTAATGGACACGGGGTACAATTAAATTTGTAAGTTAGACATTGAGACTGTTCTGTATGATAAATTTCACAAAGCAGCTACTTCTTGTTTAATACTTGCAGAACTGAATCCCTGAAGTAGGTTTGCATGTCTTTATTCTGAGAGAGAGCTTCAAACTCTATTAAGGGTGCAGGTGCTGGACAAATGAAGGCTCAGAATGCAAAATGCAAAATAAGCGTGTGTTATTTCTAAATGAGCCTTAAATACTTCATCAAACAATAATTGGTAGTCACCTTCAGAAGCTACTACAAGAACTAAAGTAACGTCAAAGCAAGCTACTGCTCTAAGTGGGGGAGGGACAGTGCATGCTGTGATAAAGGTGTAAAAAAAATCTTGCTTAATACTTAATACTTAAGACAAGTTGGCTTTTGTGAAAAGCCAGTTTAATTGGGTCCTGGAGCTGACCAAGGCAAGGTTGAGTCACCCGGTCCACATGTGCTTGATTTAAGAGAATCAGCAGCAGATTGCTAAGAGCTCAGTGACTTTCCAAAACATGAGGGTAAAGGTGCTCATGAGGAAAAGGCTGCAGAGTAAGCCATCAGCTTTTGGTTATGAAAAGGACTTTGTGCTGTATTGTATTAGAAGGTCAGAGAGAGACCTACTAAAGAGTTAGGCTATGTACACATGCTCAATTATTGTCATTGGAAACAATCTTTCACGATTGTTCCCAGCGACAAACGACTGATAGACGAATGAACAAGCAGTGTACATACAGCGCCTTTTTGTTTTTTTGGAAAGGGGAGGGGGAGAATGAGCCAGCCGCGTTCTCCTTCCTTAAGTCATTCATCTTATGTCCTGGAAGATCCATTAATGATATCGTAATACCTCTATACACATCAGATTCTCATCTGAGAGGAGCCCGACAGCCCGTATCAGCTGAGAATCATCTGACATAGTGTGACGTGGTGTGTACATTACGTAGTGTGTACGTAGCCTTAGTTATTGGCCCGGCTGGGCTAAGGTTTAGGTTTTTTTCACATTGTGTTACTAGCATTGTTGTGTTAAATAAAGTACCCAGGCAGGAACTTTGATGAAAAACTGATGTGTGCTGCCTCATTTGAACTGCTACAAGCTTTGAGCAATACCCACAGCAAACTCACAATATACAGTGGCACCTTGGTATAAGTCATTAATCCGTTCCAGATCGTTGGATTTATACCAAACAGATACCAAAATGATTATTTCATTCCCATTAAAAAAATCCAATTGTTATTGGCATATTATACATTGATGGGGCTGTATGAAATACTTTAAACACTGCTTAATACTAAAATTCATAAATACAATTAGATGAAATACTGATGTTTAACAGCCTTCTGTTTTAAAAACTTTCAATGATCCCAGATTAAGAACCTGCATCAGTTCACCCATGTGTAGTTTATACATGTAGCGTAGCTGTTCCTCCATGTTGAGCTGGCAGTTAGTTTATCACCTTTTTGCCATTTTCTTTTTATGTCTTGTGCTAATCCAAAATATAATGTAATGTAATCTAAATGAAGCCTTTATATTCATTCTGCTTACAGTTATGATAGTACACTTAAAAGAGGTTAACAATAGAACTGCTTTGTACCAATAAATTATTTTGTCCATAGCTTGATGGCATACTGCCTTGGTTAAAAAAAAATGTGGTCTGTAGCTAAGTCTACCATGTATTTTGTTCCTCTTTTGGTTACTTTGGCTACAGTATCTGACCATTTTTTCCAGAGTTGCTCAAGTCCCTTTTCTCAACAGTGACACCATATTTGGCAACCAGTACTATGCTTCATATTTCACTTTGTTTTTAACCACCCGACCGTTAAACCCGACCTTGGTTCGGGTTTAAAGATTTTGCAAAAATCGATAAACCCGAACTTTGTCGGATGGTTAAATCCCATCACTTACCTAGTCCCCGCTGTGATGATCCGTTCTGTTCCAGCGTCGATCTCTAAAAAAAAATACTCACCTTCTCCCTACAGATTCAATTATTTTGCACATTTGAGTTGGTTATGATGGATTGCTTGCTTTTAAATGATCTTTTGTGCATTACTGTTGGCCCCCAGTAAATGGCCGGTCATGTCCTTTTGTGTGTAAATTGTGTAAAAAACTTTGATAATGTCTCAGCTGGCAAGATTTGATTTACACTTTACATGACGACACAGTGCCATCTACTGCTGTGACCTGAATATAAACTTTTTCCAATGCCATTTTTAGATTTAAAAAAATATTCACATGGTATGTGTTTCATTTTCTTCATGAATGGGAATGGTTGCCCTGTCTAACTCTTTAAAAGCTAAACTTCATTCTTGAACAGTTATATAGGCTCACTCCAATAGCTTACTCCAATTTTACTGCTCTCACTGCTTTCACAGTGTGCATTGGAAGCTGCAACAAAGCAGCTGCAAAACATTCAACATCATCTAGCCCATTCCTCCCCAGCCTTACTGTTTCTGAGTTACCCTATTTCATTTAATAAATAGGTTTTGTTAATCATGGAGGCTAAACTTTGTAGGTGTTACCTACTGCAGTGTGCAAGCAAAAACATTATTTATAGAAAGTCATACTTCTTTAGACTGATATCCACTTATCATGCATGCATCAGGACTGAAGGCTCACTGGATGAGTACTGAGGCAGGGTGCTGTGACATTTTCAGGAAGCTATGTATAGCAGATGGCCCCTTTTACCAGCCATGTTCTGCTTGAATTGCAAAGGGATGCATATCGACCCAGTGATGACAAAACAAGGCCTAAATATATGAAATAAAATCAGAAACATTTTCCTTCATAAATCCATTTAATACTCAAGTAAAAAAAAAATTTTGGTACACTTTTTTTTTACATTAACTGTAATATTTATTGCAGAAAATATAAAGAATTGAGAACATTCTGCACTGTCTCATAGCCTATTATTAAAATATCAGCTTAATAGAAACTATGCAGTAAGCTGTCGTCCTTGAGTAATAAAAAGATTTATAACATTACTGATCTAGTGCATTGTTCATGCTACATTCTGAACCATTGATGTCTGGGTTACAGAACAGTCACAGCGTGCAGGTGGTTGACTGAGCATCCTTTGAATTACACCCTTAGGTGCTCTCTACCTCTGTGATTTCCCCTCAGGGTTTAAGACTACGAAGAGGGATAAAAACTTTTCTAGAAGCCAAAGATATTGACAGGGTCAAAACATGAATAGGTTGCTGTGCTCTAAAGAGATCCAGAAGAAATTCAGACTTCTTTGAATATATTTTCAAAGGTTTATATGTGGAATGTTTAATAATGGTTTGAAAGACAACTGTGGTTTCTGCACAATGATTTAAGCCCGAACAAAAATACACTGTTTTGTTATATGCCACAACAACTAGACTTACCAAATAATTTTGTTGTTTATTTACAGAAAAAGTTTAAATATAAAATGATACCACATCCAAATTAAAATATTATCAGACTTTGATTGAAATTAACCCATTTAGCATTTTTTCTTTTTTAATTATGGATGGTTCTCCTTGCCCACATTTAATTGTTTGTTAATTTGAACAATCCTTTTCACAGTCAAATTTGCACCCTTTCTGTCCGCAAAAAACTTCATTGAAGTCTATTGGGGACAAATTTTGGTAACTTCAGGGGTTTTCCTATTTTTACATTAATAGACAAACTACTGTTAAAAAAAGGCCACAAGCAATTTAAGCAAATTGTACCAGGGTTTTTTTTTGCCTTCCTCTGGTCCAACTATGTCTTATAGGGTTTTATATCTGGAATATGCTTATTTCCCTAGTGGCTGAACTTGATGGACTTATGTCTTTTTTCAACCTAACCTACTATGTAGTGTTTTAATGTGTCTTCTAGGGCAACATTAAAATACGCACATCCTTTTGCTTGTGGGTTACATTAAATCTGTATGTGGTGTTATAGGACAGTGCAGTTTACACAGCAACACATATTTCTTTATTTATATAACCATTTGTTTGACCTACATAAAGAAGCAACACCCCCAATCGAATTTATTTCATATTTTGTATACACAATACTACCATTCTCTGTGGTATTGCTGGGTTGTTACTATGGAAGATATATTTACCTATATATTCAGGGTATCAGTGTTATATTTTTACAAATTTTTTACTAACACCTAATGTAATTCAAATAGCAGGAAATTATAGAGACCCGCATCTTCCCTGTGCAAACAACCAACCCCACTTGCAGTCTATATTTATAATATTAATACAGTCTAAGAATATTGCATTTGAGGGAACCCAGGGCATATCAGATTCTTATTAAATTATATTATTATTTGACATGTTTAGTATAATGTATCTGTTTGAATATAAATCTTTTTGCATATAAACCAACATACTATCTGTAAATATGACTCATGTATAAACCTAGGGCACAAAATGTGGCCATCCCTGATATCATTCAAAACACTGATCAATAGAAATGTCAATATAATTAATGTAAATAAATACCTAAGTTTAAAATGTGTATGTAAAACATTTATTTAATAAGACAAAATAATTAAAATCACATTCAGTTCGGTTCAGTCTGTTTCCCCCCCCCCCCCCCCCTTTATTTTACAGGTTTTTTTGTACTTTTGAGTTGGTTATGATTGGTCACTCCTAAATGATCGTTGTTGGCCTGTCATATTTACCTCTAAAGTGCAGGCATCTCTCTCACATGAGGGCAGTGCTGACTCTGGGCATGCCTGCGCACCCAAGCTTTATCAGTTTCGCCCATCCCGCTGGCCAATCCGAAAAAAAGCCTCTTAATCATCCCTGACTATTTAGCTAGCTCAGACACAGCTCATGGCATTTGTGCAACATGTCTCCACTAGTGCTGAGCCCCCTAGCTCTGCTGAGCATTTCCTGTATACCTGTTGGCTAATTCAGTGCTTCCCCTGTTCAGCTCCAGCGTTAACCCCTTGTTGCCCAGTCTGTTGTTTCCCAGGCAGTTCTTTTGTGCGGTTCCAGTGTTCCTCTCTGTCTGTAGTTATTCCTGTCACCTGTGCCTCCTATTGCTTCCAGTGTCTCCTGTGTTCCCTGGGTCTGTGGTGGCCCCTGTGTCACTGGTGTCTATTTCCCGATACCTAGTTTTTGACCCCTGGCTTGTGACCTGACCTCTCTTGCTTTTCTGCTACCTCGACCCTGGCCTTCCTTGACAATTTTTCTGCTTAGTGATTTTCTACTGTGTATCTTCCTGCCCTTCTCAGGTCTCCCACCACTTCTGTGCAAGCTGTAGCTTCCCCTAGTGGCCCTGTCTCCCAAAGCGTGACATGGCCACCGGTAGATGGAGTTATGTTCTTATATAAAGTGTGTAACAAACACCAATATTGTCTCAAAAGAAAAAAATCAACTAAGGCAATCACAAAAGGAGAGAAGACAGATGTGCAGTACTAATTATACTGAAAAATAAAAGGATTTGGCAAACACTGTTGGTATATGCCACAATGGTTCAAAGAGTCTCTTCACCAATGCTAGAAGTCTGGCAAACAAAATAGAAGACTTGGTTGGCATTGCTGAATCCTGGCTTTCTTCTTCACATGACTGGGCTGTTAATAGCTGAGAGCTAAACTCTCTTTTGGAAAAACGAAGTCAAACGATTAAAAAGATGGTGTATGTCTGTATGTGAGAGGTGATTTGAAAATAAATGTAAAAGAAGAAGTTGTTGATGGAGTGTGTGATGATGTTGGGACATTATGTACTAAAGAAGAAATAGAGAATCAACTACATGCACAGATAGAAAGGGCTGCACAGGTTGGGATAGAGGTAGTGATGGGTGGTTTTAATTAACCTAACGACATTGACTGGGGTAATGGCACTACAGGTACAGTAAAAGATAATTTTATGGTACCGTTTATAGAAGCCCAAACTAGAAATGATGCTCTGCTGAACCTAGTTTTTTCTAGCAATGCAGTGCTTTTAGCAAATTTGCATACAAAAGAAAATATGGGTAAACGTGAGCATAACATGATTTCATATAATTTAAGTTGTAAACAGAAAGCAAAAATAGGAAAGATAAAAACATTTAATGATAAAAGAGCAACTTTTCTATTATTAAGGGTGGCTCTCCATGAATAAGACTGGGAGGTAAGGGAGGGAACACAGAACAGAAATGGGAATGTTTCAAGTCTGTTCTAAACAAACACACTGCAAAATATACTCCAATGGGTAATACAAAAAATAAAACAAATTAAACACACTGTAAAATATACTCCAATGGGTTATAAGTTTAAGAGGCTAAAATTATAACATATGTGACTCACAGTTAATGTTAAAAAAGCCATAAAGAATAAAAAAGGGAATTCCAAAAATATAAAAATGAAGGATCACCTTCATCATTTGAAATTATAAAGAATATAACAAAAGATGTAAAAAGCAAATTAAATCTGCAATTTTTTAAATATATTAATAGCAAAAAGATTAGAACTGAGCATGTAAGCCCCTTAAAGGATCTGTCGGGGTTGGTAGCTGGGGATAAATAAAAATCAGATTTACTAAACACTTAGCTTTGTGTACATAAATGAAAATGGCAGAGTTGAAGTCCAAATTGCTAATAGCAATTTCACTGTTTTAAAAAACCTACAATGGCTCAAAATTGATATGATTGAGAAACAGTTTTAAAATTAAGGTTGAAAAAGCTCCAGGACCTAAAAGATTATATCCCCCTGTCCTTAAACAGGTGAGCTCAGTTATTTCAAAGCCGTTGTTTGTAATTTTTAGAGACTTGTTAACCACCTAAGCGTTACACTGAGGTCTAGATTTCTGTACCAAAAGTGATCC
>NC_092858.1:123081830-123083690 GCF_032062135.1 Pyxicephalus adspersus
TGGAGGACGACGCTGGATGAGCACAGGGGGACCAGGTAAGTAAGGATGTGAAAAATCTCGGGCTTAACCATCCTTGCAATTTTTTTTTGCCCGAGCGAAGGTCGGGCTTAACTGCAAGGAGGTTAATCACTGGCACAGTATGAATGGATTGGTATAAGGTCAATGTGGTTTCTATCTTTAAAAGGGGAACAAAGTCATTACTAAGTAACTACAAACTGGTAAATTTAATTTCTATTGTTGGAAAGATGCTAGATGAGAGCTTGATAATGAACCACAAAAATAATTTTTGCTAGAAAAAAATATTATAAATTATAGTCTGCGTGTATTCAAGAAAGACAGAAGTTATCAACAAATTTAAACTTTTTTCATGAGGAAGTAAGTAAACAGTTATATTGTGTAGTAGCACTTCATATAGTGTACATAGATTTTGCAAGTGCATTTGACACAGTACCCCCCAGACAGTTAATGTGCAAGTTATGGTCTATAGGTTTATAAAATTTAATCTGTGAATGGACAGAGAACTGGGACCACCGCCAGAGAGTAGTGATTAATGACTCATACTCATAGTCTACCGTTATTAGTGATGTACCCCAATGTTCAGTGTTGGGAACTTTATTGTTTAACATCTTTATAAATGAGAGATATAGAGTTTGGAATTAAAAGTATAATTTCCGTGTTTGCAGATGACACCCAACTATGCAATGGAATTAAGTCTATACAGGATGTCTATAATCTGTATAATCTCAAGTGGCATATGTCATTTAATATAGATAAATGTAAAGTTATGCACTGGGGGGCTAACATCATGCATGCTTCATACTGTCTAGGAGTTATACATTTTGGGGAGTCAAAAATGGAAAGGGGTCTGGGGATTTTGTTAGATCATGGACCTAATAATAGCATGCAAAGCCAAGCTGCAGTTTCTTAAACTAGCTAAGTACTTTCTTGTATTAAAAGAGGAAAAGACTGCAGAGATGGAGAAATAATCCTGTCCCTGTACAAAGCATTGGTTCCTCTTGATGGGGTTGAAATTTGCATTGAGGGATAACTTTCATTTATTAAGCACCCTTATTACAAACAGATCAAGGCCAATTGAATGGATAGCTCAGCTGCTTCATCTTTCTCAATTTTTTGCTGAGTATTTTCAAAAAGACAAGTATTTCAACCTCTTCCAGTGATGGGACTGTTTTTCCAGAGTTTCCATTTAATCTTTAATTTTCTTCTACAAAGATTACGTTTTCAAATTTGGAAATCTCACATAAGGATAAGAAATTATTTACAAAACATTTTATAAAACCCACAGACCTCAACCCATTATTGCATTACAGCTCAATGCACCTGTTTAGGAGCCTGCTTCGCTGTGCCAAAGATAAAACCAAAAAGATGTCAGTTCAATTGTAGTGATTGTATTGAAAGCAGCATCTCAGAATAAGTGTTTATTACATGTTGATAGCTCCCTACAATCACATGTTAAATTACCACCATTGCAAATATGTTTGATGAACAAAACCATAAGGGCACAAATAGAACAAGCAGACCCAGTGCACAAATAATGTTATACATTCACATCCAATCTTTCAGAGCAGGCAGTTTTCGCAATTGCAGTGAGTAATTTTATTATTACTGGTGATATTTCCACTTGTCCCTCTAGTAGGTTTTAAAGTAATCAAAATGGAGAATATATTTACAGCAACTTTGAGTTTTGCATTTATTTATTCAGTGTGTCTATTCCTCCTAATATATGCTGAGTAGAGACATTTAAAGAAGATTTCAGAAACACAGATCTGAGATTATTATATTAAGTATTAATAATATCTACAGGATGAAAGATCTGACGTTATTCAGAGATTTACGGAATGG
>NC_092858.1:123084864-123176272 GCF_032062135.1 Pyxicephalus adspersus
GGGGGCTTTTATAAACATTTTTAGCAGGACTTTGAAATCTGGAAGCCCCCTTTAATAGGGAGACTTCATGATCTCCACCGCCCCACCCTGGGGAATGAGTACAGGGGTACATAAACCCCCTTACTCATTCCCTGAGAGGTTAAAATATAAGTAAAAAATAGGACAAGGCTTTAATGTTAAACTGTTTTATTAATGTGTGTGTGTTTGTGTAATTAAACTTTTTTTTTCACAGGTTATCCCAATACCAGGATGATTTCCAGGGTTGCAATGAGCACAGCCCTGGAAATCCTCCTGGCAGTGAGGGATTGCAGAGCACTAGGGGTTAAATGAGGACAAGCCTCTCCATTTACCCCTAGTGCTCTGTGATTGGCTGAGGATTTCCTATTTCTCAGCCATTCAGCACTAGACATGAATGGGGAGACTTGTGCCCATTCATCTCTAGTGCTCTGTGATTGGCTGAGAAATAGGAAATCCTGATGACAGCTCAAGCATCATCAGGATTTCCCTTTCCTCAGCCAATCAGGGAGCAGTCAGCAGAGCTTTATCATGCTGACAGCTCTGCTCCCCTGATCACTCCCACAGCCTTAGATGAGCTGTGACATGTATTACATATACAGAACACATGTAAGAGCTCCTCTAGGGCTGTGGGAGCGATCGGGGAGCAGAGCTGTTAGCATAGTAAAGCTCCGCTGACTGCTCTGCTCCCTGATTGGCTGAGGAAAGGGAAATCCTGATGATGCTTGAGCTATCATCAGGGTTTCCTATTTCTCAGCCAATCACAAAGCAGTAGAGGTGATGAATGCCCCGGTATTGCCTGCGGTTACAGCTAATTGAAGGCACCTGCTTCCAATTAGCTGTAATGGCAAAGTTCCCACGGTCCGGGAATCCTACAATGACATTATGATTCATGTATGTACATGTAAATACAAAAGTTTGAACGAGCAAACAAAATAAATGTTTTTTTAGGTACACAAACAAATAAAATGAACATGATCAAAATGGTTTAATCATTATTAGAATTAGGAACAGGTGATGATTTTATTGTGTGTACCTAAAAATTCCCTTATTTTGTTTGCTAGTTCAAACTTTTCTCTGTGTATGAGAGAGCTAACAGGTCCCTAGACCATAAGTAGATTGGGTGGGGGGTGTATTACCAAAAGGTAGTTTTGTTGTTTACAGTGTCGATTTTTGACCCCGCACATACGCCCTAAAAAAGATAGTGTCTGTAAGTGTTCGTTGGTGATCGTTTACACTGACATGGGGAAATGGGAGCTGCTCTTACCTTCCTATGTATTGGTGACATTGGAGTCTTTCAAAGGGGTGTTTTATTTTTGGAATGGGAGGTAACAGCACTCTAATTCATTCATTAGAATATTTAAACAAACTTACTTGCAAGTTTGTCACTGTTGCCTGTTGTAGGAGCTGTTGTAGGAGCTTTTTGTCAGCTCCAAAGTGTTGTTTTTTGTGACACAATACATTAATGTATGTTGGAATGTGCTACTGATGTGCTGCTGACATTTTTTGAGTCTTTTATATCATTAACACACAGTATCTCATACCTTATACTAATACAGAACCATGTAGTTCTCTATTATATACACTGCCTCTTACCACTTTTACACACAGTGACATATTCCTCTTTTCTACATACAGATCTGCATACCATTCTGTTAAACATAGTGATAACCCCTTCTCTGTTCCATTAATTGATTCATACATTTCTAGTGTACACAATAACTGATACCTCTCAACTATATGCAGGGCCTTAAATCATACATGCTGTGCTTTATCCTCCTTTATTACACACAGTACCTCATCCAGCGGCTCCAGCAGTTCCTAAGGCCCCCTGGCCCTCAGGGGGCGTTAGGCCAGAACGAACTACTGGCTAGGCCGTATCTGGCCTAAAGTCCGGAGTTTGCCGACCCCTGCCTTATGGTCTATATTACATCTAGTGCATTATGAATCTATATTACATGTATGGTCCCATGAAACTCTTTAATATTAGGTGATTCATCCCTAATTCTAATATGGTCTATATTACATCTAGTGCATTATGAATCTATATTACATGTATGGTCCCATGAAACTCTTTAATATTAGGTGATTCATCCCTAATTCTAAACAGTATGTATTACATGCCTCTAACACATGTCCTTCCTCCCTCCTGTTTCCTACATATAGCCCTTAAAATTATATATATTAAGTGAATCACTGTGGTTTTCTATTACATAGATTTTCTCATTCCTACCTAATATTTACCTTTCTATAATTTACAGACAGATATCCCAATATGTCTCTATAAAACACAATACTTCATGCCGTGCTTTCACACACAGTGTCTTACATCTAATAATTGATGTGACTCACACCTCTCTATTATATCTAATGATTTATGCCTTCTATTGTTCACAGTATCTTTTACCTCTGTTTTACTAGCTGTTCTTCATTGGTCTCTGTCATACACATTGCACACAACACAAATGGTTTCATACCTTTCTATTAAACTAGACTCAGTGCATCACCATTACCTATAAAACATAGAAACTGTCTCTATAACAATGCCTAATAGCTGTCAACTATACACACTCCCTTTACTTCTCCATGTACATTGTGGTAATGCCAACACACCACACGTGACTAAACACTAGACCTGTCTCATTTTTACTGAAGCAGCACACCCTAACCAAACATTTCTTTAATTTCTTTAACACATTACTGCAAACCATGGGTCTAAAGGGGGTCTATCCTAGGTCCAACTCTTCAGCCTATCTAGAGTCTATTGAAAAAGTTTTCCCTCAAGATTGTGCCAAATTTTATTCGCATTCCACACATTTTTACATTTGATTCAATTTGTAAAGAGTAAAAGCATTTTCTAACTGAAAGGAATGTGTACATTTTGGATAAACTGATCAAAAATATCTTCAGTTAATGCTGTTTGGATTTGGGTAAAAGTCAGATTTAACCAGAATATCAGTCATTTGTGTTTCTCTTACAACAACCCAATAACCTCAATATTCAATCACAATATTGCTGCTGAGTTAGAGATAAGACATTTTAGGGAAGTAAAAACTGGTGGATTACACTACTGTGGGGAATGATAGATGTTAGTGCACTTGCAGGAACTTACTCCAGGCTGGTTGTGTGTCAGACAGGGACTGTTGTGTTAGTGGAAACTGCTCTGTTGACGCAGTCATCATTATTGACATTATTCTCATGCTGACACTGTGGCTCATTGAACTACAATATTTGTAAGTGCATCAGTTATTACAGCCTGCATTGATCAGCACAGCTTCTAGTGGTCCACATATATAGACCATTATTTTGCCTGCATTTGTTTCTGCAGTCACTGGGGTTGTTATTTCAGTATAGTGCCACTGTTGTTGAAAAACAAATATATTTGCATATAAATACACTTTGTACAGTTCTAACTGCTGCTGATATGAAATATATCTGGTGAAAAACAAGTACCAGATCAGCTGTGCTGCTAATCTGTGACAAAAGCTAGGTGATCCAGCAAACCTGGAATGGATAAGGTCCAGGACTGAAAACATTTACTAACAAATAGCACATTACTTTATAGACTGTAATGTCAAATCAATTAAACGCCTAGGATCCACAATTTATGAAGGGAGCCATCTGGATTGGATGCCTTATTTATAGAGGAGACTTCAAATGCGGTCAGATGCTGAATCTATCACAGAAAGAGGGAGAAGGGTTTGCTCCTGGCAGTGATAGACTGCATTATAGTTGGTGTATGCGCTCCATGTACATGCTTATCCAAGGTCTCATACTCCACTCCATGGCTTTGTTTTCCCTCCTTGTGTGTAACCCTGATGCTTTTACAAGACTGTCACCAATATTGGACAAAAATGTGATGTTCCTCCTGATGAAGCATAAAGTGGGAAACACCTCAGGTAACACAGTGATTATTAAGAAAATAGTTATTGTGAAGATCACATTGGCGAACACAGTGATTATTAGGAAAAATTGTTATAGTGATAGTCACATTTTTAACATTGTGTATATGTTTGTAAATTTTATTTTTGTTGATTTAATGTTGATATTTTAATGTGCATTTGTTGGACCTTTTCTATGTAATCGCAAAGGATCAGCCTGTCTGGCCAGGACAGAGTTTCTGGATCACATTTAATTGCTTTGATGCAAAATACTACAGACCAATTCTCAATGTATTTGCTAAACTGTAGTTATGTCCGCACTTGGAATAGATCTCTGTATCAGTTCATAGCACTTGTTACCTTTCAGTCGTGTTGTTACTTTTCTCTGTCATCAATCTGGAAGACTATCTTTGTCCTGTGGTCAGGTTGGCTGAACCCCACTCTACCCTACAATATACAAATTATTGGCAGTGAAGGCTAACTTTACTAGTGAATCTTAATAAAATGTAAGAAACTGAGATCTATACAAAGTGGGGACATAACAACTCCTGGAAAACTTTATTTTTTTACAATTGCTGTGCAGGGATATAATAAATGCTCTAACATGCAAGCAGTTTAGAAGATATCAATATACAGGTATAGCACAAGTTTTGGATATTCAGGGTCAAATTTTGTTATTTGTTTAATGAGCCATATTCTACCTAATATTGACAGGTATAATTATTACACAGTATTTATATAGCACTGACATATTTTGCAGCGCTTTACAAAGTCCATAGTCAAATCACTAGTTGTCCCTCAAGAGGGCTCACAATCAAATGTCCCTACCATAATCATATGCCATTAAGACAGTCTAAGGTCAATTTTGGGGGGGAAGCCTAACTGCATGTTTTTAGAATGTGGGAAGAAATCAGAGCACCCAAACAAAAACCCATGCAAACACAGAGAGAACATACAAACTCTTTGCAGATAGTGTCCTGGACGATATTTGGACCTGGGACCGAGCGCTGAAAAGGCCAGAATGCCAACCTCTGAGGCACCATACTGCCCACATAATGTATTTTTACTGTCCCTCCCCCACTTGAAGCATCCCTTGCCACTTTTCATTCTCTCTCCCTCCCTCTCTTATATATACATACTGTACCTTATTCTTCTTTTGTCTTCAGTCCAGTTATGTGTTTTAATGTCACCTTTATATATACCGTGTTTCCCCGATTATAAGACATCCCCATTAAATAAGCCACACCCGATTTTTGAAAAAATAATTAAAATAAGGCACTCACCTGTGAATAAGACATCCTCCGATATCTGATCCTGTGTGTGTCTCCTCCTGGCTGCAGTGCAGAGCCAAACTGAAAGTAAGAAGCTGGCACACGCGCCCCCGCGATTCTGAACCAGGAAGCAAGCTGCTGATCCCTGCCCTAACGGAGATCCCTGCCCTAACGGAGTTACCTGCCCTAACGGAGTTACACTTAAGTACCGGTAAGTGAACAGAAGGGGACAATCAATGGCATAGAGTGATCAGAAGGGGACAGTCAATGGCATAGAGTGATCAGAAGGGGAATATGAACGGCACATGAGTGATCAGAAGGGGAATACCGTATGAATGGCACATGAGTGATCAGTGACCAACTGAAGGAGACTGTTTCAAGTACCCAATTTTGGAATTTCCTAGCCTGTCATTTGAAAAAGGCCGGTGTGTTTCATGGTCCACAGATTTGGCAGCTCATCAAAGATAAATATTTCATCAGGACAATGTCAAAAGTCGAAAAGAATGCTTGGTTATCATTCAAAGTCATTGTCAAGCATTTCTTGGAAACACACAAGCAAAAAGTTACACAGAAATTGTCCAGAAACTCTTGAAGAGCTACAAAATGCTTGGTTGCAGTATGAGCATCAAGGTGCATTTTTTGTATAGCCATCTTTATAACTTCCCAGAAAACCTTGGTGCAGTGAGTGATGAGCAAGGTGAACGATTCCATCAAGATTTGAAGGTCATGGAAGGGCGGTGTCAGGGTAGATGGAATGTACATATGATGGCTGTCTATTGTTGAAGCATCCGAGGGGACTTTCCTAACACTGAACACTCCAGTAAAAGCTATAAGCATAATGTTTTACCTTAACCGCCTAGCCCATTATTTTTCAAACGTTTACTGTAAAAAAAAATGTCATAGAGTAACAATAAATCCTTTGTTTGAACAAAAGAAATTTAAATAAACAGTACATTCAAATTATTATTTCATTATTTTTTCATTGTATATAAAATTTGTATAATTTTTGGCAAAAATGGAGGGTACCCTTTATCGTAAAAACTGGATGTGATAGCAAAAAACTGGGGTAATTTCTGGATTCACCACCCAAAAAATTTGTAAAACTCAAGTGTAAGATCTAACTCAACAAAAAATATATTCCCAAGGGGAATAATAATCTTGTTTAATACTTTATAAAGCATTCTTTCCAACAATGCCCCTTAAGCCAAAAGACTGCTGCTATTTTCATGTGACTACATTCAAAGTAAGTATATACTTTATGCCCCAGAGATGACAGTTTCATAAATCTCAGTCTTTGTTCAGTATACTTTATGATCTACAGTATGTGAATACAGTTTTTTTTTGCCAATGTTTCAGGGAGCAGAAGGCTGACCTTTGTAAAATGGCATGTCTTATGTAAGCTTGAAAGGATAAAATTATATGATTTTATACATTTAGGGTGTTTGGAAATACAGGTCTCTGTAGTTTAAAGAAATGTAGTTATGGTAAGAATGTGCAAACAAAATTTTTAATGCATCCTTGTCCTAAATTTCTCAAGGACAGCATACTCAGATTAGAAAAGATATTTGCTAATTGATTTAAAGTGGAAAAATGAATGTGGATAAATAAATAAAGTATCCAAACTATAACACAAGAAATTGGCAATATATATAGACAGCTTTAAATGTATTATTAAAGCTGAAATCTAGGCAAACAGCTATTGGCACAGATTAAATAAGTATATGAGATAATTTTTTGTATCTGAAGGATTTTATTTTCTGTCTATTCATTGGAAGGTAATAGAATATTTAATTTATAGGTCTCCTTTCTTACCTTGTGACTGGACAGTAAAATAGCAGTCGCACACTAATAGTCCATCGCACTACTAAGTCCATCTTCCTTTAATTCTTCTCTCTTTTCATATTAGCATGGCAATTGCTTTGCAATACAGCCAACTGGTTAGTTTTGCTGCTTCTCCTATCCTATACAGTAAACTGCAAGAGGTAAATTAAAGGCAATATTCAGATATTTATACTTCTTGCATTCAATAAAATTACATTTACTATGTAATAATGATTAGAGAGCTGCATTATTCTGTACCTTTTATGTCTGCCTAGAGTTCTTTAAAGTGATAGGATCCCAATTGAAACTGAACAGTTTCTGAACTTTAATGTAGTGTATATTTTATATATTATACTGACAAAGACAATTAATTTAATGTGTATTTTTCCCAAAACCAGAAAAAGAGGGTTTTAGATTTACTTTAGGCTTTATTGTTCTTGTACTATTAATAGCACTGTCATTCAGCCATAATACCTTTATATTATAGAATATTAGAGATATTATAATGCTTATATTTAACAAAAATGGATTTGATATTATTTTCAAGCAGACATTTAGAAGAAATGTCTATCAATTTGTGTCTTTTGAAGATAACAAAGTGAAGCATTGTTGCATGACTAAGAGAAATCAGGTAAATCCATGTGGGAAACCTGTTCTATATACAGCGGATGTGATAAGGCAGACAAGGATTTAGCCTAGAGCATGGCAGTAGGCATACAGCTGCTGCATATAGCTTATACTGACAGCAAAGGTCAGAAGACAAACAGATAATTTAGCTATATAAAAGTACATATTTACTTTTCATTCATGTCACCTAAGAACATTTGACTAATTTAAAAGGAGAAAACAATTATTGTAGCCAGAGAACATTAAAAACAAATAACAATATATCTCTTTTGGGAATTTTTCAGCTTGAGATTTGTCTCATTAAGAGAAAATGTTAAATATTATTACAGAATATTTGTTTCTGTATCAATTTCACAGCTGATAATATTCAGAAAAACACATACAGTATGTCTGTCAAGATGGACTGTCTTAAAGGAAAAGATACTGCACTGGATTTGGCTAGCACAGTATATGGTTGAGCAGTGTGATGCAGAAATTATTCTTGGTAATTTGCCTAGTTGTTTTGTTGAACCAATAGCTTCAATACATTCTCAGTGAATTGGAACAAGCATGCAAAATAGGGAAAGTCAATAAGCAACAGTCTCTATCTGTATTCCGAGCAAGATCAAGGCAACCACTGCAGCAGTCTAAAGCTATGTACACATGCCAAATGCTTATGATTGTGCTTGTCTCGAGCAGGAATCTAATATGTGTACAGCATTCGCTGTGCTCTGTTGATGCCCTTAGAGCCCAGATACAACAATCATTCTCCTTTTATTAAACATAAGTGGTCCAAGAAGGAGGTTGCACTTGTAGGCAGTTGGTGGTCAATAGGGTAGGCTAATCCAATATAGATGATGTAAACGTAGAAGATTATCCCTGCCTATTGGCATCCTTATTAATGTCAATAAAATGAATAGGGAGGGGGGAGGGGGGTGGCAAAGCTGTTACACTGCCTAATGTTTATTCTGCATATTTTCTTTCATGTTCAATTATTCTAGATGTTTGGGCAGGAAGGTCAGTATGATTGCCAGGCAACTAGCAATTTGAGAATATCAGTAATGGCAATGTTTACATTTTTTCATTTACAATTTTCCTTTGTCCTGACATTAGGTGTAGTAATATAGTTAGTTACTTTACCTCCCAATACCTTTAGACTTGCTAGCACTTAAGTTTCCCTCATGGTGGAAATGACCTACATGGTCCACAAAAAACATATGAGTGCCATGATGCCATCCTGAAGGCCTAAAATGCAGCTTATTTAGGGTAAAGATATCAATGCAGCCGCTTCTATTCACCAGATGTGCTGTGGCTTCCCTCTATCCTGGTGCACACTACCTCCTATATTCAATTTGTGATTAAATGTGAAAATTGTGGAATTGTGATAAAATTAAGCAGCCTACCAGAGGCCACCGGCAAAGAGGATACAAAATCTACTATTACAGGCATATTTAACCATGTACTAGGAACACATCAACCACTGAGATAGATCAGGAGTGTGTGGCTCTACATTGTCTGATTCTAATCACTTTATTGTGTCTAATGTCATATGTAGAGTTATTCTTTAAAACAAGCATGAGTCTATAATATGAGAGCCCTAAGAAAAAAGCTTCTGCGGACTATAGTTGCTATATTATACTTGCATTATAGCAGCCCACATAAAAAAAATGGGCTTTCTGACAGTAGCTCAGAAACTAAGATGCAGGGAATTTTTATTGAAGCACACAACAATCCAAGATAGTGGACATCAGCAATGCACATTTCGGAAAGAACTTCACCACAGCTTGTCACAGTTGTTCTCTTTTTATTGTTCAGTTACAAGATAGTGGGAGGAAACTGCAGCAGTGAAAGATTAGGTTTCTTGCCTAATCTTTGGCAGCTTTGGCAGGTAAAACATCTTCTATTTTCCATGTATTCAGCTGTTTTCCTATAGTATATATTGGTTTATGTAACATGTCTTTTAGTTTCTAATCTGCATTTGTTGCAGATTAGATTGGCTAATTGGTTTCATCTTGATTCCCCCCCTTCCCCTAAGAGTGGCATACAATGTATTTTGCCCTTTACAGAGTTACCATAGGAATATTTAATGAGAATAGCATGGGTCATATGACCACTTTACTTTGCATAAATTATTAAAAGCTACTTTACATATCACATGGGCACCAGAACATTTCAACCATGCACCACAGATCCTTTCTTTAGAAAGGTCATATTATAGCATTTAAAACACAGAATGACAATTCTCATAAGGAATATGTGTATCTCTTTACTACACATTTTAATTGATTCCTTACACTGACTAGAATAATAGTTTTTTTTTACATAATAGTTCTACTTCACACTAACACATGCTCTGTAAAGGCTAGTCTCTTACCGTAATATAAGCAGATTAAAGAGGTTTGGTGTACTCAGGCTTTTTTCATTTTCGCTCACTGAAAGTTTGCAGTTTGCAATAAAAGACCTTAGTACAGAGTTAGGATACTATTATATTTGACTTACATTGAGTGTTCTGGAGTTGAAAAAAAATGTTTGAGAATATTTGCATTGTGCAGTTTGCCTTGAGTTGTACAATCTTATTTTTTAAAAAAATAAAGGGTAGCTGATAACAATGGATCTGGGTATGTAGCATGATTCTGCAGGTACATTGTAATATTTTATAAATTATTATAGAATGTTAAATTATATTATATATACCTGTTCAGGTATTGTTCTCTTAATCCATTTTATATCCACACATGTTTAGTATTTAATCCTTTAAAATTTGCCCATTAGAGGGTACCTATGAAAGGGCCAAGGGTTATGCAGCTTTTCCCTATTAACAATAACAAACCATATGTCCCTCGCAGTCCAGGTTCCTTTTAAAAGTGCCTATAGACATAAGATTTGAACATAGCTTCATATTTTTTTCTGTCTCAAGGAATATCCTGTTTAGACAATATAACCATGCTTATGGAGAGAACTGTAAATATAATATACAAGTAGCTGACCACCCTGTCAATGCAGAGCTTTCTTCATTTTGTTTTCAAAGCAAACTAACATATACAAACATTATTGTCTGAGAAATGCAATTCAGTGTCTGCATTTACCTTTTGTATGTATATTCTGCTTCATCTCTGTCAGGATCAACCCAAATATACAAATACCAGCTTTTTTGAATGTCAGAATTTAAACATAGGTAAGTTAAGTATATTTAAGTATATCTTGTGTTTAACACTAAATGTTGGATCCAGTGCAATTGGCACTTTCAAGCTGAAAACCAGGAAATTAGATTTTGAGGGTTTGAAGAACATAGAAAATGATTATGTAATTAAATCTGATAAAAGTATTCAATATTTACTTATGTATTGAATTCTACAAAAAAAGTTGAGTTTAACTGTAATAAAGACTGAGAATTAACCTGTAATAAAGCCAGCTTGAAAATAAAATGCAGACAAACTACCGAGCTCCCATTATCCCCATATATATCCCTTGGGGACCCATCACTGATCTTTTCCTTACTCAGCTCCCAACTCAGCTCCTATTACATATCCCCTATCTTTCTCTAGCATAATTTTGGCCAAAAAATGGTTAGAACTAAACAGCAATATACTTATATATATATGGGTGTATAAAAGAGATTAAGTACCACTGGTCAGCTATCGCCAGGGTGTAGTGCATCATCAATGCCCCTCAGAAGTATGTAATACAATCTTTGTGAATGGCCCTGAGATGGAGCGTGGACTGCATTGGTAACTGGCATCTAGAGCTGGGTGTAGTGCCTCATCAATGCCACCCAGAAGTGTACAATTTTAGTGAATGGAGTACTGACAGGCCGCAGCATCAACAGCAGGAGGAGGCGGCGGTGGGCCCTGGGAAAGAGGGGAAACCGCATTGGTAACTGGCATCTAGAGCTGCGTGTAGTCCATCGTCAATGCCACCAGAAGTGTACAATTATAGTGAATGGAGTACTGACAGGCGGCAGCAACAGCAGAAGGATGAGCCGGTGGGCCTTGAGAAGGAGTGAGGACCGCATTGGTAACTGGCATCTAGAGCTGGGTGTAGTGCATTGACAATGCCAGCCACCTAGAAGTGTGTAATACAATTTTATTGAATAAAGTACTGACAGGCGGCAGCAGCAACAGCAGAAGGAGGAGGCGGTGGGCCCTAAGACGGAGCGCGGACCGCATTGGTAACTGGCATCTAGAGCTGGGTGTAGTCCATCATCAATGCCACCCAGAAGTGTGTAATGCAAATATCTGAAATGTGGGAAAGGCCAGACCAAAATGTTTTGTGGGCCAGCACTGTTGCTGTGGTCTGTGGAAGCAGTAGGAAGGTGGACGATATTGCTAGTTTGCATAATGAAGTGGATGACATGGATGTCAACCCTCAATCTTACAATACTTAGCTGAAAAATTAGGCAAAGGCAATGGTACCTATCAGTGTGGCAGTACTGGGGGTTTTCATCTGCAGTTTGTCAGCTTCCCGGAAGCAGCAGGAATGTAAATTAAATTGCTAGCTGGCGATAATTGCCACCCCTGGACGTTGCAAAAACTAGCGGAATAATTCAACCGAGGCAGGCTCAACTGACAGGGTGTTGTTGATAGGCAGCCACAGACTCAGCACAGGAGCAGTGTTGGTTCACAGAGGCATCTTGGTTGGCCAGTGAGTTCTTGTGTCAGTCAATCAGTGACATCTGCAGTGGGGATATAATAGGTGTTAGTAACCCACCTTTTGTTCATTTTCAAAAAGGTGAGGCGATTGACATTTTCGGGTGACAGTCGTGATGGGTTGTCTGTGACCACTCTGCCAGCGGCACTGAAGGTTCTTTCGGACAGAACACTGGATGCCCGGCACAAAAGAAGCTTGATGGCATACTGTGCCAACTGAGGGCAGATTTCAAGCCTGTTGACTCAAAATGAATGGCATAACTACTGTCAGGACAGGCATCCTCCTCAAAACTGCTGTCGTCAACACCACCACCACCACCAGCCAGAAAATTGCCAACGTAATCATGCACCATGCGCTTCATCCGTTCTCAATGGTTATGCCCCTGCAATTCACTTGTTTGAGGTGGCCACATCAGGTTTCACCAGGCATTCAGAAAATCCCCCCTGCCTTGGTCTGGACTTTTGGATGTGTGTGGCCTGCTGCCACTACTGAGCCGCCACTACAGGAGGATGCAATGAAGGCAGTGTCTGCCTGAGCTCCCTGTGTGGAATGTGGTGCACGGAACTCCTCACACAGCCGGTCGCATAGTATTCTGCTTAGGCGGGGCACATTTTCTTTCTCTTGAGCCGGGTTGGGTAGAAACCGTGACATTTTATCTTTGTAGCGGTGATCCAGAAGGGTGGCCAGCCAGTAATCATCCCGGTTTTTGATGCTGCAAATGCGGGGCTCCCTCCGTAGGCATCGCAACATGTTGCCACATATATGAAAGAGGGGTTCCCTGGGCTCATACTCCTCCTGTCCCTCAGTAGGTGCCAAAACATCTTCCTCATCACCCACCTCTTCCTCTTCAAGCGGCAGCAGTTCCTGTTGTTCCATCGCCTGCACCATGCCTGGGTTGGACGGGTCCTGTCCAGCAGCCCCAACATGGTCTCCCTTATCATCATAATCATCTTCCTCCTTCTCTTGAAAATCCTCATGCTGGCCAGTGTTCCTTCTTGCTCTTCCCGATGCTGGCTGTCCGCCATGGAGTATAATGTCACCCTTTTCCTTTTCCCCCATTTCTTCCCCTCCTCTCCCATCGCAACTTTCTATCAGGCCACTCAGGGTATTATCAAGCAGAAAGATCATGGGTATGACATCGTTCCAGCCTGACCACTGCCGACTCACAACGTTTGTGGCCTGCTCAAAAGGGGGCTAGCACCTTGCACAGCGTCTCCATCTGCAGCCACTGGTCACTGGTAAAATAGCTCAGGTGTGTGGCTGTACCAAGGGCCCCACTGCCTCCACCAAGTAATGGTGGATGGATAGCTTTTGCTCACACAGACGCTGGAGCATGTGGAGGGTGCAGTTCTATCTAGTCACAGTGTCACAAATGAGTCTAAGCAATGGTAGCCTCAGCTGGCACTTGATCTTGCTAAGCGCCAAGGCGTCAATAGGGGATCAGCGTACATGGCTGCAGATGGAGCAAGCCTGTCTCAGTAAGTCCTGCAGTCCTGGGTACGTGTGGAGGAACTTCTGCACCACCAGGTTCAGTACGTGCACAAAGCAGGGCACATGTGTTATGCGGCCCATGTGCAGCACGGCCACAAGGTTGGCCCCGTTGTTACACACTAGGTTGCCTGTTGTGAGCCGGGAGGGCTTCAGCTAAGCCTAAACCTCTCTCTGCAAAGCGGAGTTCTCTGGCGGTGTCACTTTTCTCCCCCTAGGACACTAGTTTCAGCACTGTCTGGCAACGCGTGTGGTTGAGGGAGCCATAGTGGCATGCCTGCCTAACCACAGTGTCCTCCGCTGCTGGCCTGCTGGAATGTCGAAAAGAGAGGGGATGGTGGTAGAAGGAATAAGGAAGGAGGACGAGAAGGGAGAGGACTGGGGTGGTCCATGCTTTCCCACCACACCCCTCGGCGGGGGTACCAGGTGCTGCTGCAATGCCTCTTGCAGACTACCGCCTGGTTGCAGACTACAGGCTGGTTGTCAAACAACAAGGGAGAGTCATCTGAAAGTTCAGGCACATTAGCCACACTATATCCTGCTGTTACTCCTGTCACGGCTGTTCTGGTTGCTACTGCTGCTGCTGCAGAAGAAAGGCCTGGTGCAAAAGAAAAGCCTGCTGCACTTGAGGCCCCTGAGACCCAGTCCACAATACTCTCCACATGACCTGGCTGTATGATTGTATTCCGCCCTCTCAATACATGTACCAGCGTACTGGGGCTCTGATTACATCCCAGACCTGTTTGACTACTTGTGCTGCAGCCTTCAACAGTTTGCTGCTGCTACTGTTCTACAGTGGCAGACTCCCAGGGAGTATTCCCCCTGCCAGATGCGGCAGTTCACCCAATGCCACGCCTTCCCCTGCGTCTAGCACTCATCTTTTACTTATTCAGGTAAAAGTTCACCTGTACCAAACCATTTCTTTGGAAAATAGGAGCAGGTATCAAACAATGAAATCTCTGTATTTTTTTTATAGTGGGACAGAAATTTTTGTGTAACAAACTGGTTTCTTTGGTAAATAGTAAGAGGTATCAAAGACTGAAATATCTGTATTATGGTATAGTAGAACAGAAATTTTTCTGTACCAAACTGTTTTCTTTGGTAAATAGCAGGAGGTATCAAACACTGAAATATATGTATTTTTTATAAAGTAGGACAGAAATGTATTTTTTACCAAATGGTTTTCTTTGGTAAATAGCAAAAAGGTATCAAACACTGAAATATCTGTATTTTTTATATAGTAGGACAGAATTTTTCTTTTACCAAACAGTCGCCTTTGGTAAATAGCAAGAGGTATCAAAGACTGAAATATCTGTATTTTTTATATAGTAGGACAGAAATGTATTTTTTACCAAATGGGCTTCATGGGTAAATAGCAAGTGGAATCAAACACTGAAATATCTGTATTTTTTATTTAGTAGGATAGAATTTTTTTTTTACCAAACGTTCTTCTAAAAATTCAGTAAATAGCAAGAGGTATCACACACACTGAAATATCAGTATTTTTTATCCCCACAACATAACCTAAGCGTTATAGAAGTCTGCGGATTGGGATCTTTTTTTGACTCTGGGGACCTCCTCATAATATGGGGGCCAACACATTTTCATGCCTTTACCCTAAAGAATGAGTACAGGGGTACATTGTACCCTTTACATATTCCATGAATAGGTTTAAATCCGCTTTAAAAAATACTAAGACAACAGAACAGTAAAATTCTTTATTACTCCTTTTTCAACTAGAGATTACCTTTGCAAGGGCCAAATATAAATTAGAAAGAAAATTAGACAAATTATAAGATTGACCCAGCACCTTGTCAAAAAAGGAAGGGGACAAAAGTGTTAAGCCACCTTCCTTTTGGCAAACAAGATATTATTATCCCCACAACGTGACCCCAACATTGTAGGAGTCAATGGGTGGGGAGCTTATTGGAATGTTAAAGCCCCCTTTATTAAGTGGGCCACCAGATATCAGACCCCATAGCCTAAGTACAGGGGTTATTTATTCCTAAAAAGAAACAAATCACATATTAGAAGAAAATGTCTGTATTACTGTATTATTTTTAAATAATATTTACCTTTTGAATTTTATATTGAAGTCCAAACATAAGATCCCACGAATAAGAAAAAATGTGATGATAAATATGCTTGAACACTAGTAAGCAGCTGAATGTTGTTAACTTCCTGGGTAAAGGGTACTGGGTGCTCCTGGTGGCCTGGTACCCTGGTACCTGGAAATCTGGAACCCTGTTTTGGTGTGGGTAAGGGGTACTAAGTGTCCCACTTATCAAAGGGGCCTTCTACAGTCCAAAAATCTCCCCCAAATGCCAACCCCCAAAACGTCTCATTACCCCCAATGAATGACCTCATCCTCACAAGATGAACCCATTGTTGTGGAGGTCGGGGGAAAGGAGCTTATTGGAATGTGAAAGTCCACTTTGATAAGTGAGCCACCAAGTACCCCTTACCCAATGCCAAACAGGATAAACTAATCCTAAAGACAATGGATCAACATGGCGGAACGTGGATGTGTCCACTAGAGCTCCACTCAACAACTGCTGTCAGTGGGTCTCTAGAACGTGTTGCACTATCCTTTTTCACTGATGCTGTCCTGGAAAAAGGCAGGAGGACCTCCAGGAACTCAACAGTCAACTGACCTCCACATTGTTGTCCTCCAGCAAGCTATAGCTCTCACACTCTTTAGCCAGCTCACCTCTGATTTCATGTCTGTTGTAAGAGCACTTCTCCATATTCTCCCTACCAAAGCTGACATAGATGGGCTACTAAAATTGTGTCCTCTTTACATGTTAGGTAGAAGAAATAAAAGCTCAATAATTCAAAACCAGTAATACAGTCACTGCCATTTCCAATCGCACTGATTCTTTGGAATCTTGCTTAACTCTGTTAAAGCACTGCCAAACCACAATAGACGCAACAACATTGGATTACACAATATCACAGAGGCCACCACAAATTCTGATCTGCTTTCAAATATTTCTTTCTCCCCTTTGTTTTGATAAAGCTTAATGGGTGACAGGGAAATTCTCATGGTTTGGCAGATGCAATATCCTCATAATGACAGTTTTGCCCCGTCTCCTTTATTTATAACAGTCCCTTCTCACAATTCCATGTTCCATGTACACATTTTCTGTCTTGGAATACCTGGCTGACTCCACCTCCATCAACTGTTGGAAACAGTATGCCCCTTAGGATTCTGGTGTTCTCGTTAAATGACCTGGTTCCTAATGACCCTCCAACCGGCCCCATCTTTTAATAAATCTTTAACTGAATTTGAATGCATATGTCTTGAAGAAAGACAGGAAAGAGGGGGACTCTTGGAAGCAAATACTTTCCTTGATGGAAGTCTTTAATCACAACACCACTCATTTATTCAGCACTGGGAGCAAGATCTAAGGTGGACACAACATTAGGAGGGAGGGGAGGCCAAGTCAAAATCAAATGAAAGATAATGTGTAATCCACAGTTCACAAATTCTCTGAAATTTAGTATGCTTGTCATTCAAAATACCAGATTTTTTTCTAAATAATAAGATACCAAGACATTTTCCTTTTGACCTGGGTGACTATCACTGAGCTCCAGGACTTTGCCAGTACCTGCATGGCTGCCGTGAAAACAGGCTGAAGTAGATGGAACTGGGAGAATGTGCAATGTTCTGACTTGACATTTAGTAGAGGGACCTTGGGGTTTTATGTATAGATCTGCCAAGCACTGTATACACCAAGGACCTTTATTTAACATTTTGTGGTCATGTCTTGTATTTTGGACCCAAGTCTCTCAGGTTATCCACACTTTAACAGACTATTTAAATGGCAGGACAACCCATTGTTGTTGTTTAAAAATAAATATGCTAAGATTGGCAAGCTAGTAATGATTTTTATTTTCACTCTTTATTCTCACTTTTTATTTATTTATTTATTTATTTGCATTCAAACATTTCTGTTATAACCTTTAAGATTGTTACTTTCCAGTCATATATTGTATTAGCCAGTTTCTATGTTACTATGTTTTGTTGTATGCTTGTAAGCTTTTTTTATGAGTGAATAAAGAATAACAAAATTAGTCCTAAAGAAAAAAACACCACATATTAGAGGGAAATGCCTTTTTTACCTTTCCAACAACCCTGTAATGGATTTCTTAAAAACCATTTGCTATTTATTAGCAAATGCTTTAAACCCTGAACCTGATCTATTTCAGGTTTGCTGGATTACTTGAAAACAAAAGTTTCACTGATGAAAGTATCTTCTCCAGCCTTGGAGAGCTTTAATGAATAAGTTAGGGTATGTTCAGACCTGCTTCAGTGAAACATGGGTGTTACACACCCCTGGAAGCTTATGGGAATATAGCCAGCAATTCTAAAATTTATAAATAAATGTACCCCTTAACAAAGTATATTTTTATAAATATAAACAAACTTACTTATTTATTATATGTAAATCTATAAATAACACAGGTCAACAAAAAATTAGTTTTGATAATCATCATAACCACAGCAAACTTTTCTAAATCAGTTTTCCCTAACATGTACAGTTCCTGAGTTATGAGTACTACTATAGTTAACTTTGTATGTGCATGTATTTTGTACCAAAATGTAAGCACCATTGAAGTGAATGGTAATACATTGTATATTGTGAAGTAAAATAAGGCACACTGTGGTATAGATCTACTGAACAGTGTCAGTCAGGTACCATTGTTTCTTCAGAAATGCTTAGAGTATGATTTTCTTGTGTACTCTTTGTTTGGATTGTTGCGCTACAGCATCCAGCAGTAGTCAGCCATCATACTTTGATTCCAGAAACCTTGGTAGCGGTGCTCCATTAACTGAATGTCCTGGTGAAAAGGTTCTGCTTGTTCGTCACTCACCATATCGAGATTTCGGGGAAGAATTCTAGATGAATGTATTTTTGATCACATGTGACAACCCAGTTTCTGGTATGAATCAAGCAGATTCTGAACTCCTTCCTTGTATGCAGGAGACTTATGGGTGCCCAGGAAATTTTCACAGAGCCTCTTGAATGCATCCCAAGCTTCTAGCTCAGCTGCTGGGAGAGATTGCTTGAAAACATCATCCTGCAAAACAGACTTGATCTGTGGCCCTATAAATATCCCTTCCTTCATTTTTACAGTGCTTGTGTTTGGAAACTTCTCAACAAGGTACTGAAAATCCATGGAGTTTGATTTACCAATAGCCTTTACAAGGTTCTTCATCAAGCCTAACTTGATATGGAGAGGTGGCAGAAATATTATTTTTGGATCAACCAAAGGCAGAAACTTAACACTGCTTGTTCCAAGCTTATAGGTTTCTCTTGGTAGCCAATCACGCTTGACATAATGATCTCCCGTAGACGCAAAGGAAACAGCAATATTTTGTGAATCCTCTTTGCATTCCCATCAGCAAGCCAATGACCTTTAGATCCCCACAGATGTTCCACTGGTGTGTTTTATACTGGATTGCTTCAAGTAGTAGCTTTGTGTTGTCATAGAACTCCTTTAGGTTAAAATGGGCAATCGATAAACTTGGTTTGGAATTACCATTATGCAGTAGAACTGCTTTCAAGCTTCTTTTAGAGGAATCAATGAAGATACGCCATTCAGATGAAACATGCTCTTGTGACAAACTGTTAAAGAGTGCATTTATATCATGACAGTAGCATAGTAAGTCATCACTAGTGAAGAACGTTGTCAAGCTATGATTTTGTTTTCTGTAGTGAGTTACAGTTACACCCTTTGCAAGCAAATGCTTCTGTTAAACTTGAAAAAAGAAATTCTGCCTTGTCTTTGAATAAATTTAAATTTAGATGATGAACGAGATCATTCATGGCTGCTTGTGTAAAGGTCTCTGGTTCTGAATCTTCATCGGCCAAGTAGTCATGATCAGATGATTCGGGGTTGTAACTGTTGGCTGCAACTTCAGCGCATTCCTCATCACTTTGTACAGAAGCAAGTCCATCATGTGACAGTACCCGAACTGGCAATGAATCATCATGGGAAACAGGCCTAATTGCATAAATGAGGGTGGGATATACAATAATGTGCTTAGTTTAACCAGAGAATCCACTTTTGTTGACACAGCAAAAATAGCAGTTGCTTAGATGGTCTTGCGGTTCTCCCCACACCACCCGCATTGCAAATGGCATTGCCAATTTAGCCAGTCACGCAGTCCGTTGGAACAACTGGTACAGATGACATGTGGAGCCCAAGATTTATCCTGGTCACCAAGTGGACAACTGAAATATAATTTGTATATCTTTTTAAGTTCTGTGGCAATTTGGCGACTTTGTGCCTTCCTCGTAAATGAACCACACATGTAACAAAAACTTTATGGATCATTAAGGAAATTTCTAGGCATGATGACAAATAAAATCAATCGCAGTTAGTGTGGTCTCTAGCCTTAAAAAAAGAAAACTGTTGTTAAATATTGTAATATGTTAAGGCTAATTATAACGAATTTCACACAATATATATTTAGCTGCATCACAAAAACTAGACGTGCTAGATAAAAACTGACCACAGATTTGAAATCCGCATCAAAAATACTACACGCCCACATACAATTATATCTGATGAAAATGACATGTTGACCTGTGTAATTAATGAAAGAGGTTAAAAACACTGACACTCAATAGTGTTTGGATCTTCAATTGACCACTGCCTTTTCTGTTGGCTTCACAAACTCAGTTTTATTAACCACTACTATTTATTAACCATTACTATATAAAATTTATTTAGGTTCTTTAAAACCACCGAAGGGAGCTTAGCTACCACAGCTCAGGCCTTGGAGTTAAACATACACCTCCAGTGGCCAGCCCTTTTTTTAAGACAGGGCTGGCAGTACCACCACACAAAGCCAATTCAATAGCCGGCAGAAAACCCAAATTAAAAATATCCAAGCCCACATTCCACAAAAGAACCAAATTCGGCCAGTAAATGCTCGAGTCTCATCTTCCAAATCAACATGACAAAAAGAGAAACAACAAAGAGCACCTAACCTTTAAGAAAGTTGATGGTTCAGCTGTTTCTGAAATCAAAACAGCGAAGATGAGGGTAGGATAACCACAGAAGGCCAGGGACCACCTCCAAAAAGACAATACATACATTAGGAAACATACATTTAAGATAATAAAACTAATGCACTGAAAAGAAAATGTTTAGTGTTTTTGATTTCACAATATCATTACCCCCCAAATGAACCAGCATAACTGAGGGCAAAGACCAAATACTCAATAGGTAATGAACCGTGGAAGAAAAATCAGTCCACTTCTTCCCTTCTTTCCAAACCAGAAAACCCTGTAGGAACTGCTATCAAACCCTAAAGAAGTACAATAAATTCTGCTGGAGGCCCTCCTGTGAGCCCAATAGATGTAGGAGTGACCTACAACTCAGAAAATCATTCAGAAACCTAATAAAGGAGGGGTTAGATGCATTAATTAGGGCGCACATAAGCATGGTAACAAGCACACCTTCAACCCCCAATTTCACAAATACCCGAAGAAAAGCCACCTCAGTGGCCACTCCTATCTTAAAGAATAGGAAGAAATGTCAGCTTCATGTAAACCCAGATGAACCACACATTTACATAAAACAGAGGAAAATTGAAGTTTAGATGCCAAGCCATTAACATGGGTGACAAAGCGGCCCTCCAGTATAGGCCTGACAGCAAGAAAAGCATTGGCCAGGGAGACTGGGCATACGGGGGAAGAAAGGGCGCCCCTAGGATTTATAGTTCTATTCCTGCCAAGTTTATATGTCTTACTCTTCTGAATAAACAGACTTACAGAATCAGACCGAACAGACACATTCAGTGGCCTTTTACAAATACTAGAGCAAGGTAATTGGGGGCCTGGTCATCGGGAACAAATCGGGATAAATTCCTCCTGCCAGACAGACCTACTGTTATAATAAGTAAAAAAAAAAAAGTACCAAATATTAAGGTCTTCTTTTAACCTAGCAGTCAAATGAATGGGACCACAGTCCAGAAATAGCCGAAAGGGTTAGAATAATTCTGGCTGCAAAAGCCTAAAAGGCCTAGAAAAGATTGCTATATTTTAGCATCACCTTCTTTTTCCCTAGCAAAAACCATACCAACAATTTCAGTTTGTCCCTCCTTGCCATCAGAAGCCTGAACTCCATACGTAGTGTCGATGGTAATGAAGTCTAAACAAGCAGACTAAACAAGTTGTTGGGAGGACCAATTTTTCAGCTACTAAATGGGACCCTTTTCCTGTAGCAAATAGCAGAAAAGGAATAATACAAATGCAAACATTCATAGGAAAAATAGGTAAATAAGCAACAGCCGGAAAGTGGACTTGATGTCAGCCTTTTTTAAGAAAGCACTCTACTAAGCACAATACTAAGAGATCTGAGCTTGAGTGTCTTCAATCTACACAAAAGTAAGAGAAATTAACTGAGGGGAATGTCATCATTCAAAGATGCACCTCCTGGTAAGAAAAGATGTATAGGGCGAAATTTGTCTGGCTGGAACTAAACACAGTGATGACAATCCTAAATCTGGAAAAGGAGTGTCATTGTTTATCAAAAATCACATACGAATGACCAACAGTAGAAGAAAGATTCCTTTGCCCGAGCCTTGGAAAGGCGGCAAAGGAAAGCCAAAAGCAAAGCCCTCAAACAACAGATCCGCCCTCCGCCTGTCTAGATAAGCCAGAAGCCAGGGAGGTATTTGGAGGAGCTTCACCATAGTGTGCCCCCTTGAGAAAGAACTCCTTCTTGGGCTGCTGGTTCATTATCATAATTTTTTTTAATATTTAGCCAATGCGTTTGACCTGAACAGAAGGTAGATTCATGTTTATACATGCGAATAGCAGGAAATTTACAGGCACCTTCAATACAGGTGAAGCATATTCTTGGGGGCAGGGGGGGTTAGCAGATTAAAAAGGATGAAAGCACAAAAGGAAACAGGCTTCTGAGGAAGAGGCAGATAAATCTACAAAGCCACATCCTTAAACTTCCCCACTTCAGGTTATGGTGAACAGGGAAAAAGCAGTGATCTCACCAGGCCCAGAGGACTGAAGCCCATCACTCGATTCCCCCACTGGGTAGAAGTGGAAGGCACTGAAGGTGACAACTGAGGAGCAAAGAGACCCATAACCATTGATGAAACTGGAGGAAGAAGCAGAGTAGTCACAGCAGGAGGAAACCAGGAAGGAGCAGCCTCATGAGAAAGATTCAACCCATCCACCGAAGCAGAACCAAAAGACTGCTGAGGGATAAAAATAGAATCCTGGGGGAACTGAGAAGAACTGCCAGCTGAGGATGCAGTAAAAATGAGAGTCTTCTACAGACATCATGTGGAGGACGTAGAAGCTCACCTGGAAGAAGTCTTTAAGGCCCTGGAAGGAGTGGGCCCTGGCAAGAGACCAATGCAGGTGGCATCTGGAGATGACAGAATCCTAAAGGGGGTGATCCGAAAGTCACGCTGAGCCAGGTCGAGGGTCATTCAGGATCATGGGTGGATGAAAATGACAAAGATGATCCTATGCCATAGAAAAAGATGCAGGAAGAACGGGATTTGGAGCTGCAGAAGAATCAAGCGAGTATAAGGGAGCAGTAGTGGGCAGGAAGCAAGTGAATACTGGCATGTGGAAGCTGTAATGTTGCAACCTTATCACCAGGCTAAACATAACCTTCTAAAGCCTTCTTTCAAAGCTGTTTGGGGGAAGGGGGTGGCACAAGGCACCTGGCCTAGGAGAAAAAAAAGTACAAATCAGGAACTGGCTGTCATGAGCTAAAGGCAGTCCAATTAAGTATTAATATGTATTACTTTTTTGCCCATGCAGTGTAAATTTGTAGTGCAAAGGAATCAAACAGCAATACAATATATCCAAAACACGAGAAAGGTTTACTGCAGGTTTTATATATTACTCATTTGTCACTTTGATGTGTTAAAAGATTTCAATTATAATTCCTGTTACACAGGACATCTATAAACATACCCCACCTACTATTAAAATTGTATCATATAAAGTCATTGTTATGTGTAAACAATTAATGAACCATTACAAGTACAAACAACCTAATGTTAGTCACTTCATACCATTGTCACAGAAGAAATATTTATATGACATTTTCATTTTACCTTTCTTCTGCATACTGTGTTTGCACCTCAGTTGCTTAGTTAATTGTCTGTGTTTTGCCTAGTTGGTGAAAAAAGCTTTTTAAATACAGAACAATCAAGAAAACAGTATGATTTGTGTTAACTGTATAATTCTACACTTCAGTCCTTGTCATACAGAAGCAACTGGCAGAGGAAAACTGGGCACGTAGCCAGCCCCTGCCTACATAACCGGATAATGCCTAACTCCCCTGACAGTATTAACGAGTGTGGCTCGGGGTGGATTTTATGTACCAAAAGCGTAAAACAAATCCTACCTGCTCCCCACGATCCAGTGGCGTCCTCCAGCAAACCCCAGCCAGCTTCTGTATCACATCCTCGGCTTGATCAATGTGATGCGTGAAGCGTCGGTACGCTGGGGAGGCGTGGCCTGTCGGGAAATTTAAAAGCAGATTACATTATAATCTGCTTTTAAAACATTGATCACAGTGATAAAATTATAAAAAAATAAATCCAAATAATAAATATTAAATCCAAAAGTTTAACTAATATTGTTCCCTTTTTTGGACAAATTAAAAAAAAAAAATTTTAATAAAATTTTTAAATTCAATATTTTTTATAATTATTATTTATAATTATTTATTATATTAATATGTATGATTTGTTTAAAACTTTATCATACCTGGGAGTTATTCCTAAGAATAACAGGCCTAAAATATTAAACAAATTTCCATGCAAAACATTATACCGCTTTTGACATAATTAGACCACCAGGGAGATTACACGGCCCCAATTAGGGCCAAAAAGTAGGGAGGTAGTGCAGAAGTATTTTGATGCTGTCACTAGACAATGACCCTAGTACTGCTAATAAACGGCAGCAGTTTCCAGTTAGCTTATAAACAAATACCCCAAGAGAGTCTGGGGAGTCTATATCATGCCCCTTTCTCTGCCCCAGGAGCATATTGGTGGGTCCTTTATTGGAACCCATTATGGAGAGATATCAAAACAAAGATGATGGTGTCCAAGATAAAAATCTAAAGAAATATGATAGGATTTATTTATTTTGGTTGGCGAGATAAGTATACAGTTTATAGAGACATTATATTACATTATATTACTGCCATGTATAATAGGAAATCAGTGTAAAAAAAAAATACTGAGAAATAATGTAATTTGAAAAATTTCTGCATATAAATGTGTAGATATTACAATTTAAAGTTGACCTGTCATGACAGAAATATGAGAGCAGCCATTGGCACCTTGTTTTAAAACCTGTGAGTTGCAAGACGTTTATTCTCTTGATTCTTTTATTCTCTACTTGATGCGTTACTGACCCGGAACCGGTGTGTAATCAATAAAGTCAAGACCTGCAATAATTGTTTTGGTACATTTACTCTCTCTACAGTAAAACCAAATGTTGACATCAAGCCTAGGAATATACAGATTTTTAAAGAAGTCAGCTATATCAACAGCGTTATTTCTTTTACAGGCATGTCTTTTTTTTCAGTCATCTCCTGAAAATACCTATTGGTTACTTGACTTATCAACAAATTGTATATTTGAGTCAAGGTTATTTCTTTTTTAAAAGTATATCTAATGTTATCATTATGAGATTATGTATGTGAAATGTCTGCAAATAAGACACTTTTATTAGTCAGTAAATTATTGCTCACTATATTTATAGTAAATGTAAATTGCGACATAGCAAAGAAAACAGTGTATTGTGTATTGTTATCAACCACTGCAAGGTGTGAGTGTTTTCTTTATTGGAATCATTAATAGCTTAAGTATACTCTCGGAAATTAATGTGTAAAGGCTTTGTATTCAGGTCTAGCAATGGGTGGTTCTCTTTCAATGATTATCTCATCTATGGACCAGATATGCTGCACAGCTTCCTGTTTGTACATTGCACTGTGGGAATATCTGCATGGGGCTTTTTGTTCAAATGCAGAGCTTTCTTAAGAATTGCATTGCAATAAGGTGATAGCATTGACATAAGCAAAACCAGAAGAGGATAGATCCAGCTGAAATGTATATAGCAGCTGTTTACTGAAAACATTTATTATAAAATTGTTTTCTTCTTTCAGTATTATACACTGCCTGGCCCAAAAAGAAAAAAAAATCACATACCCTAACATTTTGTTGGACCCCCTTGCTATGGTTACAGCACATACTCACCATGGTATTGTTTCAATATGTTTATTGGCACATTGGCATAAGGCACATTTATTTATGGCCAGAGAGAGTTGCATTCATTTTTTGCCAAGATCTTGTTTTTGTGATGGAGACTTGGAACGTGTAAAGTCTTCTTCAGCCCTTTCCAAAGGTTCTCAATAATGTTAAGATTTAGACCCTGTGGTGGCCAATCCATGTGTAAAAATGATATCTCATGCTCCCTGAACCATTCTTTGACAATTTAAGCCTGATGAATCCCTGCATTGTCACCTTAAAATATGCCAGGTGTCATCAGAGAACAAAAAATCCACTGGATCCATTTGATGGAAGAAATGGGTCACGCTGTATATTCAGGTAGGTAGCTAAACTCATTTTCGGGCACATAACCTATACCTGACCAAATAAAGCAACCCAAGACTTGGAAATTTTTTCTGAATAGGCAATTTATTTGTCTGCAAGATCTATAAAAGGACAAGAAACAATTTGTGAACACTAAATACCACAATACATAAAGTAGTTGTTCTAGATCTCCTAGATTGTAAACTCTTCGGGGCAGGGTCCTCTCCCCCTCCTGTGTCACTGTCTGTATCTGTCTGTAATTTGGAACCCCTATTTAATGTACAGCGCTGCGTAATATGTTGGTGCTAGATAAATCCTGCTTATTAATAATAATAATAATAATAATAATACTATTAATAATAATAATAATAATAATGCCAATTCTTTTTTCTCCCAAAACTAAGAAAATTAAAGAAGGGGTAAAAAAAGCATATGGAGCTTTCCAGCCTTCATTGGTAATGCCCTCTCATAAAATGTTTGATTGTAACACTGTTTGTATAACAAACTGCCAGTGTACCTCCATCAACAAATTGATGGCACCTCAATCCTATGGATGGCTGGAACAGATTTACCATAAGTCATAGATCTACTCTAATAATAACCATATAACAGAATTTTTGACATGAGGTATTGAGAAAGTTCATTTACAGTTGTTTATAAGAGCAATAGCTCTACATTTTTTTACATAGCTTTATTTTTTTGATTGGTCTTATGTTCCATGTTTGAAACCATTAAAGCTGGACACTCACTCACTTCAACTGCAATTGATGTTGTTATGTTTCAGGAAGTTTCAATTGGAATACTTTGCAGGGACCTTGAATGATTGTGAACCTGTAAAATTGTCTGGCAAAATACTTAAAGACTGTAGCATGGAAGTATCACGGTGTAAAATTTAAACATCCTAACAAGGGTCAAGAAAAATCTGCACTCATTGAACACTCTGTCCTCATGCAGCCCAGATCTTCCATTTGAAATACAGATAGTCCATGCAAACCCACTAGGAAAAGTGATAATTGAGGGTATTTTGTCTCTATTTCAGTGATGAAATTTCAAAGCTGCTTATGGATCTACCTGCCTGACTGCCTAAATCTGCATGTGATAACTATTGCCCACAGTTTTTTCCTGAGTTTGCCATTAACCCTGATTTCTACCTGGGAATTTACACAGCAGTTGCCTTGAGAAGTGATGATCATTATACAGACTTAATGCCTCCATAGCTATTTGGTGGTATTTTGCTTGGTTTGCTTGTCTGCCTGAGTAAAATTATATACTCCTTATATACTTATATACTTCTTGAAACAGAGCTCTGAATTTGGTTGAAGTCCTAAAACCTAATCCAGCCAAAATATAGCCAAACTTTATTTAATTATGAATTATTATTTAATCATTACTGTCATCTGTGTCTTTATTGGGGAAATGTTGTGGATGAGTTATTGTTCTAGGGTTTAGGTTATCCCCGGTTTCAGTAAACGTTCTTCAAAGTTTGTCAAACACATTTAAGTCAAACTCTACTTAGGTCTAACCGAAGTTTACTTTGCCAAAACACTGGATAAGAGCCTGTTGTTAGGATACACAATTAGTAGTTTTTATGGGTTAGTAGTTGCCAGAGGCAATTAATGTCATATACTGCCCCAGACAATCACTAGTCAATGGGAACACTGCCTATTGTGTAACCTAACATTGCACTCCCAAATTATTATTACCTTGCAAACCCTAAAGCTGCTGGTAGTATACGTGTTGGCTTGGATGCAGTTTTTGGGGTTGAAAAGAGAGGATGAAATGTAATTTGGGGTTAGTTAAGGGAGTTGGTTATGAGGAAGCAGGATGGTTATAGAAAATGTAATTATGAAATGCATTAGGGAATGCATTAGGGATCACTTTGAAATAGATAGTTTCAGATTACAGGGCACAGACAGGTCTAAAGCTAGGTACACACGTGCAATAATTGTCGGAAAACAAATGACTAAAGATTATGCGCGATTATTTTGAACGATCATATTGTGCGAAACGATCGTGTGAACGATGCAGGAAGTGACATGTAAAGGAGAAAGTGTACTGCAGAACAATCCACGATCATTGAACGACCGTACACACAACAGATTGCGAACAATCGTCGCCCAATCAGATCTGCCGGGATGGTCGTTCGTTTCCAGCGACAATCCTTGTTCAACGGCGACATTGTGCACTTTTTTTGTTAACGATTATCGGACGGACGTTAGTCGTTCGCTTCCAACAATAATTATTGCACATGTGTATGCAGCTTAAGAGTAAGCATTGGACAATATCTGGCATGGAACAGCATAGGTTTCTTTTACAAAGACCAAGTGATTGGCAGAGGATGTAAACATCATCTTAGAGTCAGTTGTTTAGGTAGTAATACTTAAACAGCTGGCTCCTAACATGTTTACCTTGCTTACTGTTCATCTACTCTTTCTTCTTACTACTACAAGCTTGCTACATACAAAATAATGAATAGTGGAAGTTCAACCTAAACCCAGTTTTGGATTGGATGCAAACATCATTCCTAGTATTACTGGCAAATCTTTGTAGCGGTTGGTTATTTTTGTCTGTGCCTCCATGTTCTGATGACACCTGCATCCCCCTTTTTTTGTACAGTCATCACAGGGATAGGAAGGTAAAATAGAAGGTCCGCCTATGCTTGGCCCCTTTCCTAAACTCTCCAAATCACCTACTATATATAGGTGAAAAAGATACCTATCAAGAAGAAAGAAACAAATATACCTTACCTTACACCTGTCTTCCACACCACTAGCATAAAAAGTATAAGTATAATTGTAACTTACATTACGAGGGGGTTCCTGGCTTTGCCCTCTTCCAGATGAAAAAGAAAAATGAGTGTGGGGGCATATGACAGCCTAATATCTTAGTATGTAACTGTGCAAAAATCAGGTCTTTGCGATTTTTAAAACTGTTTTTTCTTTTAGTGAGAAGCTGTGATGGCAGAGGCACAAGCAAGTTTCTCGTCATTGGAGTTACGGGCTGTCATTCATTTTTTGTTTCTCCAGGGAAAGTCAGCAAAGGACATTCACACTGATATGTCACAAACACTGGGGGAGAAGTGTCCTTCCTACTGCACTGTCAAAACCTGAATATCTCATTTCAAGACTGGGCAATTCACCGTTGAAGATGAGCCCCGCAGTGGGCGCCCCCAACCCCAACTGACCCGGCAACCTGCGATGCTGTCCATGAGCTGATTAGTGAGGACCAGCGAATATCCACAAAAAAGATTGCCAAGATACTTGACATCTCACAGGAGGGTGTTGGGTTTGTTATCATCACTATCCTAGACATGCACAAGCTTTCAGCAAAGTGGGTGCAGAAATGTTTGAAAAGGGATCAGAAGAAGGAACGAGTTGAAGCATCCAAAACCCATGGCTCCCCATCTATGATCCTGAAACCAAGGAACAGTCAAAGGAATTGCGCTACAGCAGGTCCCCGTGGCCGAAGAAGTTCGGACCCCAGAAATTGTCCAAAAAAGTCATGGCATCAGTTTTCTGGGACACAGACAGTATTCTGTTGGTGGACTGCCTACCTCAGGGCTCTAGTATCACTGGACAGTATTATGCTAACCTCCTGGACCAGCTGAAGGAGGCAATTAGGATGAAACGCCATGGAAAGTTGACCAAAGGAATCCTTTTTTTGCAGGACAATGCACCTGCGCACATGTCCAATGTTGTGGTTGCCAAATTGAACACCCTGGGTTTCCAATTGGTCCACCATCCCCCCTACTCACCTGACCTGGCCTATTATCTGTTCTGAAATTTGAAGAAACACCTGAAGGGGCAATGTTTTGAGAACATTTCTGCCTTCAAAGATGCTGCTGAGACCTGGTTTGCAGCCCAACCAAAGGACTTTTATTTGAATGGTCTAGAAAAGCTGCAACTACGCTGTACCAAGTGCATCAGTCTCAGGGGGGAATATGTGTTATTTCATAACTCTGGCTCTCTTCTTTACTGAGCAAAGCCAGGAACTTCTCAGCACCCCCTAGTACATGAACATTTTTAACTTATAATAGGTGATTTCAGGTCAGAAAGGGGGGCCAAGTCACCATTATGGGACCTTTCATTTTAGGAGCATTGTACTTTAAGGGAGAACTCCCAAATGTGGCCACAGACATAAATACAATAATTAACTACGGTATATATTTATATTTAGCAGATAGATTTTGGACAAATTACATTTTTTTGTCTGATGTAACTAACACATTACATTTGATCTATCAGGATATTGTTATTACCTAATTATTATGGCATAGGGGGATTAAGTCATATGAGGATCCCATCTATACTACTTTTTTCCTGATTGTGGATTGGTTGTGTTTAAATACCACCTTGAACAAATACTGTGGCTGGCTCTGTGCCTCCCAGTCTGTTATAAGGCTTTAAAAGTTACATACATAATTGTTTAAGTTTACATGCTTGACACTCCCTACATTCTGTGCTGTCTATACTAACCATATTATGCAGTACCCTTGCAGGCTGCACACATTGACTGCCAGAAATAGATCTGTACTTTATGCAACCCTTCACATGTAACCAATTTTTTTAACAGTATTACCTTACCCACAGTCCAGTAATAAAGCTTGATAGTTTAGAACAAATATAACATTTTAAGCACATTGTAATTAGTTATATTTAAAAAATAACTTAATAAAATGCTTATAAATTATTTGTATAATCTATGGGAATATGTTGCCCTTGGTCCTCCTACTGAACTACGCCATGACCCATTTGGCCTGTCCACAAGTTTAGGGAAGTAGGATACCATCATATGTCTGTACCAGTTCCTCTGATTGAGGGTGCAACTGACATTCTTTACAGAACACTTACTTGCAATGTTTTTCTTCTCAATACATTTTTTTGCCTTCAAACTCATTCAAGCAACCTCCATCTGAAAAATAGAAAAATACAGAAAAGCAATGAAGTTCAAGTGTGATGTCAGTTTCTTTGAGGGATGGTAAAGGGGAGAGGGTTAAGGGGGATTTCATCTATCTGATTTTCAACCACTCCAAAAATGTTTTAAAATGTTCAAAGTTTTTAAGTGGTTCCCTACTGGATAAAAGTTGTGAACCACAGTAATACCATTATGGATAACTTTGACTAAAGCCTTAGACTTTAATCCCAGTATGTCATAGCAAAAATCGGAGCACATCTGTGAACTGTATGCACATTTCCTCATTTGTTATCTTTCTAAAGACCTACCAAATATAGGAATATACATGCTGATCTGCCAAAATGCATTAGGCTCCTAAATTCTCTTGTGATCTAACAATACACAACATTTTTGTGGCTGACAATATGCAACATTTTTGTGGTTTTCTTTTGCTTAACTCCTCATATCCTCCAACTCTTCCATCTTTTACAACACAGAAACCAATTAATCTGTAATCCGAGATAAGAACTAGGAGAGATGATTAGACTTGAGATAACATCAGAAGTGTGAACAAAGCACAAGACACCTATGAATTTCTTTTTTGAAACCCTTTTTTAAAAACCAAACAGGTAATATACAATGTTTCAGTGATATATAGAAACGTTTATCATTAAAGATTTCATACACTTTAACATCTTGGCACATTATATACATATTAGCATTATGTATTTTTATGGCCTGATATATAACTTGTCAAACATACAGTACTGTTACAAATGCAAAGAGATTTAAGCACTCACTTGGAAATGTTGACATGCACACTTAAAGCTTTCACTGCCAAACGCCTTCAGCAAATATAAACTGCAGTGCTGGTTTCATGCCATAGCTGAATGATATTTTCAAATAATTTTCCCTGAGAGATAACAAAAAAATTTAAAGTATGTGCTTTAATATGTATTTGCATAATATTCTCTTTTCTTTGTTGTATTTTGTTCTTGTTCTAATAGAATACACCTTAACATATTCGTTTTATTTTATTTATTTCCATTTTTAAATTTCTATTTATATTTTATATTTCTATTTCAAACAAAAACTTTGTAACTTTATTTTCTCCATTTTCAAAAATTGTTAATAACACTGCTGACTTAATGAAATATTAAAGCAGACCTCTAGGCTGCTTTTGAAGTTGTATAATAATTCCACTGTAAAGAAAAACTGTCATTACAGCAATATATGGATTGAATTCTCTAACAGTCTTTTGGCAGTTCTATCTGCCTAATTGACTTCGACATGAACACTCTCTAAACCACTAACCTGGGATGAGTATGCAGCAAATAAAGTCAGAACATGCTTTAGGTCAGTGGTTCTCCTAATCAGTCTAGAAAACAAGTAAAGAGAATTTCTAGACAAATCCCAAAAGCATAGGACTATTCTTTAAAATTTGCCAACTTAGTAGCTAATATGCCACAAATTACAATGTTTTACAGCACCAATATAAATCTTAAAAAAAATGTAATATGAAAATGTCATTGGTTAATAATGCAAGTACTTTGAATTCATGAATGGAGTTAGTGGTTATTGATTTAATATGTTTGGGGTTATTGATCACCTAATGGTTTAGGGGGATCTGGTGATTGGGTGGAGGCATATTATAGTCAAGTGTCTGTTTCCACTGTGAAGGAGAGAGTTGATCTCCAAGTAGATAATACAATCAGATGGTGTCCCATTATTGGCATCCATTGGTCATTTGCCTTATAGTCTTCTTGTCTGTACTGCTCTCCTTAGTGACTATAATAAAAGGATTAGATGTATTTATAAGTTAGATGTATTTATTTGGTAACAAGTGCAACAAAACAACTAAGAAGAAACTCATTGGTGTTTTTTAATTTTTTTGTTTTCATCTCATTTTACAGTAAGGGTTTTTTATGTGATTTCAGCAGTGTTCTTTGTTTAATATTTACACATATTTAATCTGCTGCACAAACTTACATGAAAGTAACTCCTAACACATTTTCTGCACATTACACACAAACATACACACAGAACTATATTACATACATAAACATACATACAAGTATAGCTGGACCATACATAAAATCACAATCCAGACCCTAGTCACAGCTTACGTACAGACACAGCAAAGGCAATCTCCCTGTCCTTCAGCCTGGAAAGTTACTGGACATGCAGGCTTAGTGAAGGACTAGGGTGCTGAAGAGCTGTAGGACACATGAAAGTTTCACAACTCTGTTGGTAGACTACTGAAACCAGTCACCTGGTTACTCCTTGTAGTACAGTCTATCTTGATGCTGTGATGCCAGCTAAGTGAACATTCCCCTGGTAATAGAGTAAGGAACGTCTGTACTGAAGTCTGAGACATGTCAGAATAACAGACAATATTAATACAAAACAGAGGTTGTAACCCTTTACTATTTTTATTGGCTGTCAGGAAATGAAGGGGAGCCTTCTCCAATTGGGTCACATAGTGCAGTAAAAACACAACAAAGAATCTAGCCATACTTGAAATCCTAAAGAAACTTTCAAGCATCGAGATGTAACTCATAGTTAATAATTGGCCATTATCAATGGGGTGCATGTTTTGTATCCTATACCAGCTGTGTATTTAGCATTTGCCTTTCAACAACTAAAACAAAGAGCTAATAACAGAGCAGCAACATTAACCCTCCAATGTTCTCACTGAATAATTTTATTTTTGCTGACATGATTCTTTATTATTCCTATCTGACAGATCACTGAATAGGAGCAAGTTTCAAATAGTGGATATCAGGACACTTGGCATGCACATTTGTTTGGGACTTAAAAATCAGTAAAGCTTAATCAGTTGATGACAGCCATTCAATATTCACCTTCAAAAGGAAGTTAGCAGCAGCAACTCCCTTATTCTAATCCTCATAGGTCCCACTTTAATCTGTTGAACAATATTCAGTAGCAATGATTTTCTCTTATGTATAAAAAATACACACACAAAGACCCCATGATGTGGGTAGCTGTACAAATAACCACACTGATCTTCTTTTTGCATCACTGTAAAAATAGCAGTCATTATTTGTGATAACTGAAAGGCCCTGTAATTATTAAAGGTGACAATGGTTAGAAAGAGCTACACAATTCATAGCTGATTACATTTGTGTATCCCAGATGGCGAAAGATCAGTATAAATATCTTTTTTATCTGCAGTCTCACGCTTAACAGATGTGCCTTTTTTCTGCTGCCTTGTGCTCTGAATAGAACTATGTTTTGTGTTGCCTTCATTATTTTTAAGTGCATGATAAATACCTGCAAGATGCATTCTTAGTCCTGTGTAAAGGCAATGTTTATTTGTTCTGTCCTCTAGTGATACCTGACAATATACCATTGGATATTATTCAATATGTACGTTATATGGTATAAGTATGAATTTGCTAGGTATGCATACATATATGTTTACAGTGAACCTGCCATCATACACATTTAAAACTAATGATTTGTTACATTTATAGGACAGGATGTAAATGTGGACAAAATTATGAAAAGTAAATAGTGGATATTTAATAATTTAGTGCTACATGGTAGTGGTATAAGGCTTTAAAATGCATTACTTACCTATGTAGCTTTGGCATTATGGGGAAATCCATCCTCACATTTCATAACACAGGCAATATAGTCATGTTCTAGTCAGATTCTCAGAAAGTTTAGCTCACCCTGCTCCTTTTCCCAGCAGTGACTTAGAAGACTTTCTGTCTTTAATACAAACACAGAGCAGAAAATTTGGGAGAAAGAGTGGGGTGAGCTAAAAGTGCTAATATACCAACTAGAACCTGACTACAGCTCATCTGCTATTATTTTGAGAATGAATTGCTGAAAAATTACTGCAGTTGAAGAAGTCAGTCAGGATGTGTTCATAGCCCTACCACTGGTGCACTTAAGGTCCTAGTTATTGACTGTATTTGGGAATTTATTTAAATAGATCTCTTTTTTTATGGGTAATCCACTTTTTTCTGCTGTGTACTTCTGTAAAAGGTGTGATAACATCTATACTAAACAACAGAAATTAGAAAACAGCAGAAAGACAGTGTACTACTAAACAACAGTGAAGTACCTGTTTATTTTTTAAAGCAGGTTTGTGAAAGTAGTTCTGTGCATTACAATAAAGTCTGTTGACAGGTGCAAGGAGGTGCCTGCACTACCATACTGCCACAGAAAGCAAATTGTAGTGTCCCAGGCTGTCATTTACAAACTAAAAAGGCTCTGGTTCGGTGGATAGCAACACAGCTACAGCAAAGCAAAACTACACAACAGGTTTTAGAATGAGTAAAGTTCAGTTCCAAATATAATACATATATTATACACAAATCAAATCATGACTGCTTTAGGAATTTGCCTGGGTCCATCTTGAATTTACTTGGGAATTAACAAAGTCAGATATCGGTTTTATGACATTTTTTAGATTTTATGTTTTTTAATAAAAGATAACAAGCAAACGTAAGGGTGCAGCAGTGTGTGTTTGTATACATTGCCTGCTAGGAAGATGATTTATCCCTCCTGTCACACATGAATAGATAGAACAGGAGTGCTTTACTGATATGCAAACAATTCATAAAACTGCACTACAGACCATACATTCTGAAACAATAAATGTTTAGAAAATCTCATTTATGTTAAACTTAACCACACCAATTTTGATACTGGAAACAACAATCTCCAACTTTTTGCATAGTCACTTACTAAACTTTTAAGCTTGAATTTTTTTCTAGGTTTTTTCTTGCTTGTGGTAATGTGTTATTAACAGGTGTTTGCTTTCCAAGCCATTGCTAGTCTTCCTAGGCTGTCCTCAAACTTTACAGGTTGTTAACCTTTGACCAGTTTTTGGAAAGGAATGGAGTCATTGTACACCAAGTCCCAGTGACCAGGGTGGGAATATATAAAACACAAAGAACCTGTCTGTTTACTCCATAATAAATGACCAGAATTTGGGTAAAACATTCTTGCCAAAGTAACAAAAAATAAAGATGACAATATGTCCCAAAAAAATATACATTGAAAGATGATACCAAAACACAAATTGATCTTATTTTAAAAACTAAACCTAATCTTTACTAAGCAACCATTTACCTAAAACTGGATACCTAACAAAGGTCATGAAGATCCTTGTCACCAATTAACCACATCACCTTTTTCAAATATATTACTCATAGTCCAAAATGTGGAGTGAAATAAAAAAAAAATGAAAGAGACACCTAAGGGAGAGCTGATGTTCCTCCACTAATACAGGCATTTGACATCCTGCCTCTCCCAAGATCCTGGATCTTGAATGGTATTCACCATCACTTGGGACAGAGAGGACATTTCACCATATGGAGATCTGACACTGTGATTCCATATGAAGAAAATCAAGTTTAAATCAAAATCCCAGTCAGTCATGAAACCTCTATATAACCACTTCACTTTACTTCAAGGGATAACCAGGGCATTCCCAACACTTTTATAAACTTCAATGTTAAAAGGGGACTGGAGCAGAAAGTGGTCCATGGACTCTACTAACCCAGCTTATTCCATTCTGTTTGAATGTGTGGAAGGGCCTTTGATGATGCAGCACCTGACCACGAGAATTGAAATGTCATCAGAAGAATTACGATGTTGGATCAACATAGGATCGGACATGCACCAAAGACGAAGACACCAGAGAATTAGCTGGGAGTAAGTAACTTTATTGAAGACTTCACACAAGAAAAAAGGACAAGTATGCTACAAAAAAAAATTAAAAGGAGGCATGAGGTCCTGCTTTAAGTTTAAGGGTTTTAATAACTTGTTTCATCAGTGCATTAGTTTCATAACTCCTAGACTTCTATGACAAATATATATTTCTTTTAATGTTATTAATGCAGCAATCTCAGCCTCCTGTGCACAGTCAAATAAAACATGATGTGTTTAATCAGTAAGCTTATTCACCCACAAGTAAACTTCCTGTGTCACAGTTTAGGTTCCAGTGATATAAAAAAGAAAAAAATAAACTAGTGTGTGATGTTCAACCTTTTAGACAAGTTCTAACTTAAAAGAAATATTTCAGGTTGATGTTAGGAGGTCTCTGACTTTCTTTATCTTTTAAGGCCTCTAATGGTCAGCTTAAACTGCAATAATTCCCAACTCTAGGTATTCTACCCAATCAGCCTAGGCACATCCTTTGCAACAGAAGGTAGATGTTACACAGGAAAGTTTTAGTGATAGCAGAGATTTGAAGTGGAGTGCTCACTGAAAAGTGCACTGTAGACTCCTATTTGGACACTGCTCCTCACATCACTGTATCCCTGACTTTAGCTATGATGAGGATGACTTCCAAAGCTTTTTGCCAATTTATTCTGCTGTTGAAAAAAAAAAGAGCAGTGGTGGCTGGCAATCGGATACTAAAGCTGCGTACACACTTCCAATAATTATCGTTGGAAACGAATGACGAACGACCGATCAGCCGTATAACGTTCACAAAAAAGGTGACTAACGACTGAATAATGATGCCAACGAATGAGGATTGTCGTTGGAATTAAACGACTGTCGTGGCGGATCTGATTGGCTGACGATCGTTCGCTATTTATCATGTGTACGGTCGTTCAGTGTTCGTGCATGTTTCTGCAATACACTTTCTCGTTCTCGTACACGTTCTCATTAACTTTCTTGTACACTTCGTTCAAACGATTGTATCTAGCGTGTGTACACTATTGGTGGATTATATTTGAACAATCGTAACGTTACAGCATGTACAGAATTGTGCACAATACGATGGTTCAAATATAATCGTGCATAATCGTTGATCGGTCATAATCCTTCATTTTCTAATGATAATTATTGGAAGTGTAATTATTGGAACTGTGTACCTAGCTTAAGTCTCACGGTAAAAAGACTGGTGATAATAAATGCAGTAATATATATATATATACATACACACACACACACACACTGACTGTACTCATTATTTTACCAGCCCCTTTCAAACCCTGCAAAAAGATCTATAAAATAATTCTATTTTTGTCCTATTCTTGCTCATCAACAACATCAATTCCAACATGCTGATGGTGCTGCTGATGCAGCTGGGCTGCTACACCCCAATATGAACATCCACAAAATATTATAATTTATTTTTGGTTATGATTTCCTCTCCTTCATCAGCTATTAAATTCCTTATGATGCTGATTTTGGAGTTGTATGAAGCTGGCCTGTGATGACAAAACTTAAAAAATGCAAAAGAAACACTATAAAATAATTCCCTATCGAAGTTCTTGCTGGAAACAACAGTTTACTCTAATGGTCCAGTTCGAAGGATTCCCTTTTAAAACTGGGAATAGAGATTGTGGCTGTTGAACAAAAGAGTAAAAAAACAATATACATACCTATACTTACTATACTGAAAATACCACATTCTGCTAGAAAAGATAAAAGATTACTATAGTAAAAATTATTTGTGTTATTATACCTGTGCATGGTGTACATCTGTAATAAAACTATTCTGTATATATCAACATGGTGTAATGTCACATACCTATATATATATATATATATATAGGCACTGTGCTTTATATTAGAAATGATTTACAGAGCTGTAAAGCCACCTGAATACTTCTATATATGGGATACGCTGTGTCCCTCCCTCCTTCATGGATGTCCTAGGCTTCTTTAGGTCCTGTGGAACTCCAGAATTATTTTTCAGGCAGGAAAGCAGAGCAGATGAGAACTTCCATTTTTCGATCATCCCCTGTGAACAAAGCAGGTAGTGTTCACCTCTAAACACTTCCAGGTTCCGAGTTATCAAACTTCACCTACAGTAGTAGAAACTGTGTGGCCATGGGGCCAGGGGCTGATTAAAACCCCCCTAGCGTCCTAATTCTGTCAGTTTTTTGATGCCAAAAGTGATCCTATTTTTTTTGCATGTAAATTTTTGTTTATATTGTAGGCCTGTAATTCTTAGGAATAACTCCCGGGTATAATAATTATATTTTTTTATTATAATTTATTCCTAAATTATAATATAATACATAATTATAAATCATTATTATAAAAAATAATGAAATATTAGACCACAACAGTGTAATTTATCCAAAAATCTTTTTTATCAAAAATTTCTAACTGAAATTTTCCAAACAAGGGTGCAATAATATTGATAAATAATAAGATAAGTTAAATGCAGATTTTAGAAAAAAAAATATTTACATTTTTAGTAGACATCCCGGGTGTGGTAGATTTTGAAGCAGGGTGCTGCACAAAGCCCAACATCACAGTCAGGACAGTAGAACCTGGTTTCCTTGCGTTTCTTCCTTCCTCTGTCATCGGTCTTTGAGCAGCAAACCACGCACATCCTTGTAGGTGCTGCCAGAGATTTCCCGCTGGCAGCACCCCCTGAATCTACTGCAGCTGCTCGCACCACCCGGAGAACAGCCTCCGGGTGATGCGAGCAGCTTTAGCAGATTTACTATTGTTGATCGCATCTGCAGTTAGATGCGATGGACCATGCAGAAATCCAGCATGGTGCATCGCATCTAACTGCAGATGCGTGCAGTGGGGTGGTGGGGACCCGGGCGGTATTTAAAAGCAGATTACTCGGTATTCTGCTTTTAAATTTCCCGCCCGGCCACGCCCCGTGACAGAGAAGTGCCCCGGCATCACCGCGGGATCGTGCGAACGCCGCTGGAGCGAGGGGCTAAGGTATGGGGGTCCCCCAAAGTTACCAAAGTGACTTGGTGTTACTGCTTTTTGCATTGTTTTCCCACCCTGGATCACACCCGGGATTACCGCTAGGGGGGTTAAGCACAATTTGTGCTTTCTTGGCTTTAAAATGAAACTTTTAGGGTGTGTGTGTGTGTGTACAGTATATATATATGGGTGTGTGTGTGTGTATAGATATATATGTGTGTGTGTGTGTAATACACACACACACACACATACAGGGCACAACCTCGTCGTTTCTGTTTCCTCATACACTTTTGAGGTTTATTGTACTTGAAAATGAATTTGAATGTATAATTTACAGAAAACGTGTGCTGACATCCTGTGCCATAACAAGCACTCTGTATGGGGGGAGATTAGGCGCCTGTTTATGTACCTCACAGTTGGAATGTGTGGCACCTCACAAGCAGCACTCCTCCTCGGACTTTTCCACGTAGGCGGAACCAATACTTTGACGTCACACGAAGATTATACACATTGGGAAATGGGAATAAATGGGCGTGGTTACAACGCTAAATCTTGGAGAAGATAATTATGCGAATCTGACCCCGCCCTCCCTTCGTCTCACTAAATAATCATCTCGTAACAGCCTCTGACGTCACCAAGGGACTAGGTAGTTTACGAGGGATTGATAGATAGGCGTGTTACAATGTAGGAATGTAGGCGGGAAGGGGGCGCGGTTAGAGCAAGAAAACATAAACGTTTCAGGCGGCGGGGAGGGGCTTGTCTGTGAGTGGGTGTGGTTTGGCCGGTTCTGGGTTGCGCACTCTCCTTAGCTCACAGTCTCTTGTTAGTCGCCGTAGAGGCATCATCCGGACAGTGAATAGAGCGGCGGCCGTGTCCTGAGGAGGTGAGCAGAGCCGTGTATTTTGAAGAGGAGGTGTACTTCCCGCCCCGCACTCCTCTGACTATCCCGGGACTCCTCCATGTGCACGGATACCAGTGATAAGCTGCTTCCTGGCACACCCCCTGTCTCTGCCCCATCCCAGGCTAACTTCTCCCGCATAACTTTCCAGTGTGACAGCCCAGCGCTCCCCAGCGACATGCCAGCCTCTCCCAGCACCGGGGATTGAAGGCATTGCTATGTCATTCCATATCAGCACTTCCACTTATTCTATGAGCACATCAGATGGACTATATGAAATCTATCCTGTAGTTCACCAGCCTTGTGTACCTGGCCTCTGATCTGTCCTTTCCTATGATTTATTATATGGGCTGATGAGTTGTGGTGAAGAGGAGATTTTCTGAGAACTTCCTAGCTGCTGTACAAATCAGTGATAGTTGTGTCTGGAAATGCCATAGATTGCCTTGGAGAAGATTGCTGATTAGAATATTCTTTGTATATATTGGTCTCCTCCATAACTTGTTATCTGTGCTTATCACATCAGATGTTATGACAAAGTCATTTGATTTTATTACCCCATTGTAGATAATGCCACTATGTGTCATTTTCTATCAGCATTTTGACAGATCACCAGCTAACCACTGGGATGCATTGTTTTGCTTTTTTATCTTTGAGAAGTGGATGTGATTTCTTGTAGAATTTGTCTGCTTTTTGGAATATTTTTCTATCTTGCCTGGCTTTTTTACCTTGCTTCTAGAATACTATTGTATTTGGATCTCTTGATGCGATTGTTGCTGGTGTTGTGACATTTGCCTGTCATGAAAAGATTGTCATCTCTCTGCTTATGTTTAGCTAATAGAAACATTGTCAACGTTGAGGTCGGTAATTAGTTTGAAGTTGATGTATGTGATAAGAAAGCAATTCATAATTTACTGATTTGGGTTTAACGCAGGAATTGCCATTAGTTATTTGGCGCTAATACAACAGATTTTAGTTGTTTGCTATCCTTGTATACTGATTGGGATTGGAGTCCTCTTCTCCCGTATGAGGCACCATGTCCAAGACCCTGAAAAAGAAGAAGCACTGGCTGAGTAAAGTGCAGGAATGCGGGTTATCAGGAGTGGGCGGTGATCCTAGCGCTCTTCTGGAGATCCGCGGGGGCGCAGAACACGGAGAGTTTCCTTATTTGGGCCGCCTTAGAGAAGATGCCGCCAGCTATATTGCGGGCAAAGTACCCAACCAAGGAGATGTACTGTTGGAAGTGAATGGCACACCGGTCAGCGGCCTTACGCATCGAGATACGCTAGCCGTGATAAGGCACTTCAGGGAGCCCATCCGCCTAAAGACCGTCAAACCCGGTAAGTGCCGTTAGCTACTTGTTTCTTTTTTTAAAGTTGAACTTTGAAAAAGCCCTTTCAGTGAGGGTTTCCACTTATGGTTAAGTGTTTGTTTCTTGTCTAGGTTGTCTCCCTCACATCTAGGAGGCGCTATTGTGCTGTGATCACCAGTCTGATGCCATCCCCTTCAATGCAGGATCCCTAGTCCTGCATTGTAAGTAAGGATGCCGATGGCCTACCCACATCCTAGCGTATTGAATGCAGGGAAGCAAGGGATATATCAAGTAAAAGTCCCTTTTAGATACTCCCTAGACAAACACTTGCATTTATTCCGTGCAAGAGCAAATTTTAAAATATTCCTGGAATTTAATACTAAGAAGACAAAGTAATTACCTGGCTCTGATTTCTGGCCGCCAGTGAAGCCAATGGGCCTCATTTTAGGATTCTAGGAAGGCTCGGGATCCTAAATCTGCTAGGAAGGTTCTTCTGCATTGTGCAGGAGTACATTCTCATAGGATTTCCCAGCATCCTGCAAGAAGATCATGTGATGTCACCCTTGCCTAGGCAACCCCTGCCAGAAGCTGCCTAAGGTGTGGCTTGTTTTTTGTTCATTTGTTCATTTTTTTAATATTTTTCACAGTGATGTTTATATGTATGATATACTACATGTCGGTCATTTCAAGTATACGTTTCTCATATGTTCTGAAATTCAAGGTTTTTCATTTTTACAGGAATTTGACATAACTCTGTAATAATTTACACATTGTATAATATGATTTATTAAGGCAAAGATCAAAGTGCAATGTCTCATTGCTGCCAACCAGATACCATCATTTACTACTCCGCTATGCAGAAATTTAACTCTTTCTCAGGTGTTACTGCTTTTTTCACATATCTATTTATTCTGCAACCTTAAAATCAGCCCGTTTTAGTGTTTTCAATAAACTTCTGGTTTGAAGCACCAATTTATATTATGTAGTATTTATATTCACACTCTGTATGTAACCATATAGGCCTAGTGTGCAATATACAGCATAATTCTAGCAGCTGATTGAGAGTCAGAATATAGCCAGAATTCCTTTTCTACAAACCTCTTAAAGGTCATTGAGTCAATGTATTGAAGCAAGAGGGTCAGCATGACATCTAGATAAGAAGCATTTGAAAAAGAAGTGGGCAATGACAGCCTCTTTGTTGCCCTTATGATAAGGTCTTTAAGGTCTTTTTTCGAAAAAACATTTCTGATTTGTCTGAACATTTTCGAAAAGCCATGTTTCCTGGATTACATTAAAGCAACCCTATCGTTATACATTATTACCTGTAAAAGCTGAAAGGAAATATAGGTATTTCCCCGGTTATATACTAGATAGGGATTGTAGGTTTGTTCCTAAGTTGAATTTGTATGTAAATCTGAACAGGTTCATTATTTTAATAAATGCAATTAGGACGGATGTTTGTCTCAACATATTATTAGGCATCAGGGTGTCAGTTGCTGTATAAAATCCTCACTGTGAGCTAATCACAAACAAAGCAAAAAAAAAAATCTTTATGGAGCTTAGACATTCATTGACTTCTAGAGCAAGTTGTGCTTTGATACTGCAGAGTTTGTCTTGGGTATTAAAGTGTTACAAGAGGTTGCAGAAAGAGCTCACCCCCTTAAGATCACCCACAACCCCAGTTATGTTTAGCAAAAGATTTCTTCTGTAAGTCATGCAAACTGCCCCGTCAAGCCTCTGTCCTTCACGGGAACGAGCAGAGAAGCCCTGTTCATATCTAGAAGTCGTCCGTATGTTGGATTTTCCTAACCCGGGCACTTCCTGGACTCACTTTTACCCAATCCTGCTTCAAGCTTAAGGAATCTTCTGCTGAGGTTTTGATACTGACATGTCTGGAAGTGTGGATCTCCTGGGTCCCCCAAAATGCTTATTGGTTCCACTTGCTGACCTCCGTGTCACTGTAATGATGTGATAATAATGAGATCAATAGGAGGAACCAGTAAACGCTGTGTGAGACCTAGGAGGTCAACTCTTACAGATATGTCATTTTCTCTGAAGACCTCATTAGAAGTTTTCTCAGGTTTAGAGTGTGGTTTGATAACGGTGAGGAAGGTGAGTACTTCTTCTTGACTTTTACAGGTTCCTTTTCTTTTTTACTGCTGTCCACCATGTCACAGTGGACCCCAATAATAGTATGGAGGTCAATAGGAGGAACCAGTGGTAGCTTTGGTGGGCCCAGAAGACTTCCAAAAGTGTTGGTTTCCCTCTGAACTTCACCAGAAGATGTCTTAGGACTGCAGCAGGATTTGGTGGTTTAGGTAGCGGTGACGTTTTTTTCATGGTCCATTATTTAATGACATGGTTACTTTAAAGTGCAGGTGGGTTATAGGCAGGTCTGTCTAAAACTGATGGGTAGTAAGGTAATTTTTAGAAAGCCCCACACAGAGGTTCCATCCTACTACATGCTGTCATCTTTTAATTGTTACATAAATGTTCATGTTGTACAGTTAAGGTTTTGTAGATGGTTAGTGTCCGGGATGCCACCATCCATTTTCCATATATAAAGGTGGTCAAATGAACATGGTTTTGCAGAGATAAAAATATTTGTTTCTGACATATATTTTTGTCTTTACAAAGGAAAAAATCTTGACATGACTTAGCATAGACAGAAGGGTTAAGGATCACATGTCATAGGATATACAGTAGCTGTACATCCCTGTTCTCAGAACATCATATATCTTCTAGCAGCTCACCTTACCTTACTGTGACAGCAGCTTGTGAACCTTAGTGGCTCTGGATAGAATTGGGGCCGAAAGTTCACGTTTAAAATGAATTTACCTTTGAACAGCTGCTTCAGATAATGGCATGAACTTTCCAGAGATTGAACTATATTTTATATCTGCTTTTGTGTTGATCGGTATCTAAGTTGTACTTTTTTGTCTGTTAAAGGTTTTATATATTATTTCATAAATGTAGGTTCTCTAAAGTACCTAAATGAGAGCACATTAAATGCATGTTCTTCATCAGATTTTGGAATAGATTATTGCTGGTGGGTGTAATATCAGGATTACCCGGTGAATAGATTTTAATGTTTTTTTTTTGTTTTGCAGAGTATGATGAGTATAGATGACTTTGTAATTATAAATGTTAAAATTAAAGCCATTGCTGGTTTTTAACTGCAATCAAAAGCATCATTAGAGAAATTTCTCATTACTTCCTGTCCTGCTGACAGCATTTCACCACTCAGGAAGTGAGGCGGCCAAATAAAAAATGTCTTTCTCTATTAGAGTAGTGGAAGGCTAGAACCCCTGTCAGATTTACTTGCTGATCTCCAGGGAGAAGACAAAACTATCTGTACAGTGGTTCTCCCCCTGCGCTGCAAAGGTTCAGTGCTAGATTTTTGTCTTGAACTTTTTTAAAGCGTTTTTACTCACCCCATCCCTGGCAATATTGCTGATACTCGCTTCTTCCCTCCAACACATCGAGTTGTGGACTGGAGCTTGCCGTCCTCCTATTATGCAGAATGACCAATCCTGCATTGAAAGTGATGACTTCAGACTTGTGACAGATGCGAAGAACTCTGAGGACATGTGGCTTCAGGAAGTGATAAGGTAAGTAAAAAAGTTTTGAATGAAAACATACTGGAAGAAAGCATTCTCTTAACCTTTGTAGTGCAGATAGAGCCTCACCTTAGGTTAGGATTGTCATTTCTCTATATTTTTTCCAGCCTAGTTAGTTAGGTTGCAAAAAGACATAAGTCCATCAAGTTCAACCACTGGGAAAAAAAAAACATATCCCAGATAAAAACCCTATAGACATAGTTGATCCAGTGGAAGGCAAAAAAAACCCTGGTTCAATTTGCCCCAACGGGAAAAAATCCTTCTTGATTCCATGAGGCAATTGGATGTTCCCTGGATCAACAGTCTCAGGTATCTTTACTTTAAAGCCTTAATACCCGGTTATATTCTGTGCTTCTAGAAAAGCATCCAGCTTTTTCTTAAAGCAATCTATTGTAGTTGCTGAAACTACTTCCTGAAGGAGCCGATTCCACATTTTCACAGACCTTACCGTAAAGAATCCCTTCCTTATCCCGAGCTTAAACTTCTTTTCCTCCAGACACAAAGAGCGCCCTCTTGTTCTTTGTAATGATCTCAAAGTGTATAATTGGGAAGAAAGTTCTCTATATGAACCATTTATAGCCTAGCTGCAGAATTTTCTTCTCCTTCCTTTGGTGAAACCTTAGGCACCAGGACACATGGTGAGTGAAAATCAGACATGGGGTTCTAATATCACCCCACTCTGTCCAAAATCAGTAAAAATAATCACTTAATTTATAAAGTTTAGTGGCGTAATTTGTGTTTTGACATGATTCATGGGTTCAGGATCCTTAAGATCTCAGTACACATCCTAACTTCTTTCTGTAGAAGCCTAATGTGATACCAGTGGTCTTATAGCTTTATCTTGTATTGAGGCATCCTGTTTTTTTTGTCTGGAGAAATAAAAAAATGTGCGTGGATTATAATTATTATATTTGAATAGTCTTTTGAACAGCATACATATTCTTTAGAGAATTGCCGAGAACTGTGTACTACACATCCAAGCTCTTAATCTTTCAGAAGTGTCCCACTTGTACCTATTACCACTGAATGAGTGATGAATATTTTCTGACACCTAACCTCCTTGGAAGCAACTTTTTCTGTTTGCGGTTCAGTCATGCTTCATGACAGGTTTTGTGTGTATTTTTTTTAACTCTGTTTCATTTTGAAAGATTTTATTCTGGTTTTGACATAATCTTGGATGAGTGCCAGGAAGTCAGTTTTAAAGTAAACTCATCATGAAATAAATATGAATGCTGCCATTGGTGGTTGCCTGGCCATTATGGTGACACTGGCTTTTGTATATTGAGCCAAACAAAAAAAAAAAAATGCAAGTAACGAAATTAAGTAATCTTTTTTGGCATTGTTGTTTTGATTTGACCACCTGGCAAGGAGGATAGTATGATGGATGGACAATTATTTTTTTTTAAAAGGCAAATTTGGCCATTCTTCTCTCACGACAGGTTGCTTTTAATGAGAAATTTACTGTAAAGCTTGCCCTGTTTTATTACTACTTTTATCACTGTTTTTGTTTTTTTTCTTCCTGCAATGCATACAGTATACAAAAAAGGCACAGCGTAAACAATTTTGGTGTTAAAATACAAAAAGTATTAATATAAAAAAAATAAAATTAATATAAAAAGTACAAAAGTAATTAAAAAGTACAATTTGTATTCTATATTTTGTTCTGTTTAAAATGATACTTAAATTATGATTCTGGGAAAAAGCGTTGCAATGTTTTTCTGTTGTTTTGCTCACCATTTATGTGAAATGAATAAAAATCAAAACACATAAATATTATTAGTCAGAAATAGAGAATTAAAACCAACACAAACTGTTTGGGGCTAATAGTTAAGAAAAAATCAAGAAGGTAAGGGAGTTAGTTAGGGGTGATTAGGGTAACTTAAGGGGCACATTGATTAAATATTAAATAGAATTTTAACACTATTTTGGACATATATATCTCGATTTGTGGTCAACATGTTTATCAGCTGTTGGTTTTACTTTGAAAATATAACTTTTATTAGTTTATGACAGTTTACACTCAGGAAGGTGATAGGCAATAGTGGCCAAACTTGATTTTTTCCTGTAACACTCACAATTTGCATATGAATTCCCATGCCTATATCTCTGGATCTACTGATCATTGTTAAATTTAGTTTACAATGCAAGTAACCTCTGCATGTACAGATTCATATGATGTGTTAAAATGTGTTCCTTTAGGCCTGTGAGTGGTTTAGGAACAAGCACTAGTTCAAAGTGTTATATTGTTTTAAAGTAAAATGTTGAACATCCTTAAAATAATTGGGGTTTATTTATAAATGTTCTCAGCCAAAAGTCACACATCCTTTACCCAGAATTCACATTGTTAGAAAAATGTATGAATCTTGGGTCAAAGTTGTAGGGATATTGTGGGGAAACATTAAAAAAAATTAACTGTGTCTCTCCTTTTCAAATTTATTGAGCTACATATACTAGATTGTAAGCTCTTCGGAGCAATGTCCTCTCCTCCTATTTCACTGTCTGTATTAGTCTGTCATTTGCAATCCCTATTTAGTGTACAGCGCTGCGTAATATGTTGGATATAAATCCTGTTTAATAATAATATTAATAATAACCGATCAGTAACTGACACTAATGAGGGTTTTTGCCTATCATACAGAGGACAAGTTTGGGCTGCCAATCCTAAAAAATGTACCTCTATTATTTTCATAATACATTACAACTTGTTCTTTCTAGATAGGTTGCCGGTATCCATAATGGTGTGGCATTCTAAATTAATGGGACTGCCACTTGGCGCATAAAATGGCATTCATAATGATAAAGTGGTCTTCTACCACCAAGACTTAAGTCATCCTTAATTGGTATAGAAAATGTTTCCATGTTGGGAAATAAATTCTTTCTGTTTCTGCTCGGTAAAATTACAATGGTGGGTATTAGGCAATAGAATGTTTTAGACACAGTTCATGGAAGAGGTCTTCTTTATCTAGTATTTCTGTATTATGAATTGTGAAATATGCATAGGGTTCTGCTAATAAGAAAAATGTCAAATTCAAGTAAATGCTTTCCAAAGCCCAGAATACAATAGCTTTCCTTTTCTAGCAGTGGAGAGTCAAAGTCCGATCTATCTAGTGACAGAAACAGTAATTGCATCTTTAATGCAGCTAATCTTGCCCGTCAGTCAGAAAGCTCAGGAACTGCACTGATTGTGTTCAGTGGCATTATGTGGTGCAAGAAAATGAAATGGCTCTGGATTATACTGTGGTCTTTGTGGTTATTAAAATGTCTGCACATGCCAAAATAGGTTGTGTCTGAAATATACCACCTTGTCTTTTCATGTATGCAGAAGATAGATCCCACAGTACAACCAGATGATGCAGCCATCGATAATATCTATAGATGTTTGTTGCAGGAGCATATCAGAAGCGAATATATTTAAGATAAGGTTTTGATCCCTGCAGCTATTTTTCTATACATCTCATAGTTTGTAATTCAGTTAAAGAATGTTTCAGAAATACCTACTGAACTGGCTGATGCCATGATAGACTGAATTCAGCTTTATAACAAGTGCGTTTTTATTTTACAATGTGTTAATTTCCATACACTATAGAAGATATTTATGTGCTTTTCTGAATTTAAATAGCATATGCAAATCTTGAATTGTAGGTCAACTGAACTTAGATAAAAGGTCTCCGGTATAAATGCAAATGTCTCTACAATGTATTTTCCAATGGCAGAACTGCGTATATACCCATTGACAGGTCGGTAGAAATAATATTTCTTTTAACAATCATTATTTTCCCCACTGAGCAGATTGTGTGAACATTACACTTGCAGTTGTGGAGGGTATGAACATGATAGCTCAGTTTTTAAAAAAATGCACTTTCATATTGCTGCTCCATTGTTGGCGGACCAAAAAATCTACCAGTACAGATTGTTTTAACTTTCTTAGCAGGAATTTTTTTCCTACACGCACATACATATATACACTTCCTCTCAATGCAGGGGGGCAATGCATACTCATTTTGTCCAAAGGTATTAGAATAAGCAGTTATTTTAGCCCTATTCTTTGTCACACCGGCGGTCGTTGCTCTGTAATGCTCCCTGACATCAATGTGGGTGTATCCTTGCAACTAAGGGAAGCAACTTCGAGGAACCGGCCATACATCTGCAAAAAACCTGCACAAGTTAGAAATAAGGTAAGTATTACTACTTCTTCCTATCCCTTTAGACTTAACAACAATTTAACCCCTTGCATTGCAGAATCACCCCACTTTCAAGGTATTTTTTTTTACTGCCCAATGTTGAGTTTTTAAGTCTTGAGATGCAGGGCTTAAGATTTCTGGCCATGGTTTTTATTCGCCAGCCAACTCCATACTCCTAGGAATCTGGGGGTAGCCCTGGTTTTAAAGATACACCCACTGTAGAGTCTGCTGTCTCCCCTTTACAAAGAGCATCATGGTGTAAAGCATTAGTATTAGGATTATGTTTTAGAAGATGAAATCCAATCCAATAAATTATAAAAATTAGGTTATGCTTTAGAAAGCTGGCCCATATGTTAAGTCCCATGTGATGAGTACCCTGCCTCGATCTTGGTTGCATAGAACTTAAATTTGAACTTGTGATTCACACTTACTGCCACATTGCATATCTAGAAAAGTCATTTTTTTACTTCTCGCTTCTTTACCATATCTTGGATCCTCTGTCTGCTCAGTTTTAGGAATAGATGATACTACAGCAAGCAAACTATATGTTTTAGAATTACAAGTTTGACAGAAGAGATTTTTATGTCCTTTGGCAAAGCATAGCTGTTGTGCTTGCTAGCTAGTATTATTATATGTTATTGGTGTCTCTAATTTAGTGTTTCTCGATCTTTTTAACACGGGGGAACCCCTTGAAAGTACTTTTGTGTCCTCAGGGAACCCCTACCATGATTACTTTATTCACAACTCACTGTATATTAGTGTGGTGGTCAGTAGGAAGAATGCCACTTACATTGCTGGCCAGTAGGAAGAATGTCACCCTTACAGATAGCAAAAAGATCATTGGTGTCCGTGATAAATGACCTGAGAGACACAAATTGCTAATTTCTCAACAAACCCCTAGCAACCTCTGGAGGAACACACTTCTGTAGTGGTTTTTAACTCTCCTATTAGGAAATGCTTTCAGCTAAATGGAAAAATACAGTAAACACTTTAGGATGTACAAATAGTTTACACTGAAATATTTTACTAGCATAAGTGGTGTGACGGTTGGACAGTCTTTTTGGTCTATTTAGCATGTATTTAAAATTATTTGAATGAGACATTGCTTGCACACCAACTGCCTTGATACTTACAAACACATTCTTCCTTTGTAGTAATCTTAACTTCAGTTATTAATATGAATCTGCAAAAGAACCTTTGCTCCCTGTGAGCAAAAGATTCCTGTTTTGTACATAAACATTTTTATTGTCTGAAAGTCCATCTGACCTATTGCCTGCTGTATAATGTAGCTGCTAGATCCTGAGGGCAGACATTCCAGAGGACTTGTAATTGAGTTTAATATATTTTTTCTTTTCATGTTAAGGATCAAGGTCAGCCATGGACAAATTATCCAACTGGTAATGGACAAGAGGGTGGTCCTTGTTGCCACATGGAAAATACCAGATGCTTAGTATGTCCTAAACAGGCTTAAAAAGCTTCACTGCAATGGTTCAATAACAAAAGTAAATATAATGCTGTAATAAAAACACAATTCTGTTCATTAGAATACTAATCAGTTACTGGAATGCATGGGGCTGTGGTGTATATTCATACTACAGAAATGATCCAATGTATAGGACCCCCTTGTGCCAAACTCACTTTTCCGCATTTCTGTACAGATGTGAATCTTATTTTACTTGTTGCTGAAATAGTGTATTTTCAGTATGTGCATAATGTGTATGTGTATGTGCATTTGCATAATGATTTGAAAAGGTTCATGTTTTATGCAGCTTGAGTGACTGAATTGACAGGTTGCATTTCTGTCTGTGTATTCCATCTCTGACCAACATACAGGTATTCAGAGCTGCAATATGTCTGCTATAAAATGAAAGCAAAAAAAAGTGCACAGCAAATTAACCACACACACTGCATCTGAGAAACAAGACAGAGCCCAGTGGTATATGGTGAAAGATGAAAAGGTCTGATCGTGAATCATCAGATATACTGTGTATTTGAATGATGCAGGGGGAGGGGGTGAGATCTCTAAATTAAAGACCAAACCAAAAAGGGAAACTTTAGTTTCAAATGCTGGTTACCACTACCTACTATTATCCCTACAAACCCACTTCAAAAACTTTTCTCCAGCAGTCTACTCTGTAGGATTATGTGCACAAATACATTTGTCATCCGTGTTAACTCTTTCATTGGGGTATAGATTTGTATGCTGGTCCATAAAAATGAGTAGGGTTATAAAATGTCATAATTATATATATATATATATATATATATCATAGTAATATAAATACTAGCATGGGCACTCTACTTAGACCTATATTGTTCTTGAATTCACCAAGTCAGTTTAGATATGGAAAGGCTGGTGTTGTTACTGCAATGTTGGGGGGGGGGGGGGGCAATGGATATATATAATTCTGTATGTTATATTGCTGATGATCATTTGCATGCTGGAACAATGAATATGCTTTCTGCCCAATAGTGTCTCGTCTAGTCCTTACACCTAGGACTATAGCATGATTACAGCTTGTGAAATGTGTTAATCTACCCAACCTGCAGTTCACAGAGTGAAAGAGAAGCAGCACTTATACAGACCGTGTTGCGTTTTGCACAGAGCCAAGGTGAGAACAGAAATTCACAATGAACACATGGATGCTGATGCAGCATCTAAGTCAGCACAATGAAGGACATATGTTAGGAATGCTGACGTTGGTTTTTCTCCCCATAATACCTTCCTAATGAGTCATGGCATAATAAACCAACTTGTTGCTTATACTATATGTCATGTCGAATGAGAAATGTATCGGGGTAATGTGCCTTACATATCTCATTTATTGTGACTCATATGGGGCAGAATATTTGTAATATTTTCTCACAATTGCCCATCGCCCATCATATTCCGCTCCCCCCTAAAGTTGGATAGCACGGTTATATCTTAGCCAGTCAACTCTGAAAAGGGATTAAGAATTCTAAATGCAGATGCCACTGCATTGCTTATTCAAAACAATGTGATTTTTGGTTTGGGTGCTCAGCAAGCTGTCTGAAACTGTCCATATTAATTCCCTATTGGCCGTTGTTTTAAAAATGTCATTGAAGATCTCCTAAAGCTGAGAAACTATCCTCTTCTAAACAGATATCCGTAGAAGAAGTTTTTGTAGTGGCAGGTTACCTATGAACTGCTCCTTTATATATAAAATCTATAAACTTGTTTGAGCAGGGCTGCATTCTCCTCCTGCTTCTGAGTTTGTAATTTGCATCTCTTTATTATTTGATGTATAGTACTGCAGAATGTGTGTGCTATATAAAGGATGCTGATGCTAATAATAAAATTGCATGGTCTTACTAAAACAAACAGGAACATTTTGGGAAGCCAGGATTTAAGTTTAATTCACTTATGAAGGCAGCCTTTTCTGTGTTGTCTATATTACTCCATAAGTAAATGGTACTGGAAAAGACCTTCATTTAAGGCATCATGGAATGTATATATATAATCATCTTAGCTATGACATGAGCTATAGGTTACCATAATGTTTAAAGCTACGACTTGATATTTAGGAAATTATGTAAATATTGTGTATACATTATGACTATATTCATTATTGAACTAGTTGTGTTCCCATACTACTTTCTTGACTGCATAAAAAACAAACAAAAACAGGAATGTATTTTTCCCAATGTAAAATAGGCTATGTAAATGGAAAATAGGAGCTCGACACACCATAATGTTTAAGGTTTCTTTGAGAAACAAATACAGATAATGGTTTCCTTGTATTAGTTTTGTACCAGGACCACATAGCTTACACATCTGTTGATTGTATCTGCAGCATCAGTATTTCTACCTCAAATTGATGGAGTACATTGAATATATTGAACCAGAGTAGCCTTCTTCTTTCAGGAAACAATTTGCAGGAAATTGTTCTTATCGTGTCCCACAAGTGTTTTAATAGATGACTTCACAACATGCTGCACAATTGGAGGAAGACGCTTTTTTGTTGTGCCATCTAACCTGTATTTTTAGACTGAACATCTGCTAATAGCAATATTGTGTCCTATTCTGCACGTAACAAAATTCTCAGCAAAGGAAGTCACTATAAAACGATTTAGAATATAAATTAAAGATGCAGTTACATTGTTGGTCCTCCTATAATGGTCTAAACTGTACCCGGGTTGATCTCTGCAGTTAACCCACATGTTCTATAATTTATCATCCTATTAGACAATATATATAGGTAAGAATTACTGTTTTGGCCTTTACACTAAAGAAGCACATTTTCTAATCATCGTTACTAATAGATCAAATTGTGTACTTATTTCTGAGACAAAAGGATGGTATGTGAGACTAGATCTTCCAGTGTTTCTCAACATTATTAGTCTGTAAGCATCTGTGTCTGTCTGACAAAGGAAATTACATTTTTGCAGCCTGTTACATAATCAAACTGTGTTGCTTTGGTGTTTTTTTTTTTTTTGCCTAAATTTAGATTTCAATTTTATCTTGGCCTTCATTTGTTTGAATCTGTACTTTCATATGTGATCATATTCAAGTGCTTCTGTTTCTCATTTTACTTATAAGCAATGCTTTGTCTGCTGGGAATTATTGCAATGGTGTGCAGCATGCTCTGTACTGTGTAATCATCTGATCTACAAAACAGCCGGACAGAAAGGTTGCCTGTAAGCTGTTCTTTAGGCACAAAATGTTAATCCTGTCACTAGTTTCATGAAGATGTCAGCATTATACAAAATGTGGGGGAGACTTCTCATTCAGCAACAGAGGGCTCAATGCATATTTTGTTTTCCTGACTTATCCCCCTAATATCTCTGAGCATGTCTGTTTATATGAACCTATGCAACTAAATTATTGCTTTCAGTTGTATTTAATAGGAGTCTGTTTTGAAAGCCAGCTAAAAAGGCAGTATAGCACCATTTCTGTCTGTTTATTTAGCCATTTATCAGAAAGATGCTCATACAAACTTATTTTGACCTATTTTGTTTTGTTTGTGTAGGTTGTTAGGTGGTAAACTACTACTACTATTTTATAGGTATTGGCAGTGAGACATGGGCCACAGAAAAGTGGGGTGCAGAGCTGTGCAAATATCAGCTTCATATCCAAAGTTACACGCTCTTACCTCCTTCACCCCCCTCCTTGGTGGAAGGGAAGTGCTCTGGTTATACCCCCATTTACCTTTCCCCCAAGCAGGTAAATGACCTCCAGACATGATTAATGTGTTTTTTTTTTTTGGAGCTCTCTTTTCTCCTATCTACATAAAAATCAACATTTTCTTATGATAAATGAGTTAAGATCTATATGTAATTATAATCTGTTTGGCAGACATGTAATCCTGCAGCTGTTTACAGTTTACATAAACATACATGTTTCTTTAATGTGAGAATTCAGGTTTACATGTGCAGTGGTTATTTAGCATTTAGGACATTGGCCTCTTTCTGACTCCCATTAATTATGATTTGGTAGCTTCTGATTACAGGATCAGAGCAGATGCTAGCATGTTTGCTTACTTTGAAATAGTAGACTTGAGCATCTACCACAGGTTAGTTGCAAACACTGATACCATCTGTCTGGTCCAGTCTGCTTTTACCTTGCCCAAGGAACGCAGCCTACCTGCTGTGAGGCTTTTAAGTCTATCCTTCCATTTGTCTTGCTAAATGCCTGGTTCACTACATTCCTATGGCTGCTATAATCCTTATTTTCTAAATGATCAAGAATTTTAGCCTGTTATAATGCAAAGTGCTAAGTGTTTGAGATTTCAAGAACAAATCTTTGTATTGGGAAAAACATTTGGTCAGCACAAAATGATATGACCATATGAAGATCTACTCAGAGAGTCTGCGAAAGCCTGCTAAATCTGTAACGCCATAGGTTATAAAAAAAAACACAAACTAAAGGGGAATTAAGTGGATTTTCCAAGCAGTACGGTTGACGAACTTCCCGATGTTCACTAAAGTGAAGGCATACTGTGTGGTTGAATATAACTGTATAACTGAGTACTGACCTTGTATTACACCTTCAGTCGTAGGATCAGGCCATCCATAGGTTGTCTTCTTAAAACCATTGTAAGGTAAACTCCACCTTATGCACTTTAAAATTCTTGGCAAATTAAGGTGACAAGACGTGATCTAGATTTGGCTAGAAGTTGTGACCTAATCCCACAACTTTGACAGTTTGAGCTTGGAATTCAAGGAATTGTAAAGGGACACAGTTATCCATTGTACGACTAATAAGGGCACTATCAGGTTCCAAGATGCTCTCACTTGGGCACTGTTATCTGTAAACCATATAAATTTGTTTGTTTTATTCATGGTAATATTTCTTCAGATGGTAATGTTTCTTTAAACATCTATGTGCGAATGCTCCAGTGGAAGCACACAAAGTCCAATATATGAGCTCTTATGAGAGGTCAGTGCACATGTGTGTGTGAACCTTTAAGACATCTGGCTGTATATGTCCTTTATTTTAAAGCGTATCGTTCCTTCAAGTTTAATGGGTTCAGCTTCATTGCTACACAACTAGTGTATGGTTTATGAGTCAAGGAATGTAAGCTTTAAACATTTTTACATGTTATTTTTTTCTTTGTGGCATATTTACCTTATTGAATGAGATCTAATATTTGCTCTGCTCATCATCCTTGAACGAAACTCCACTTTTATGTTTCATCTGACATTTCTACATGCAGGATATAGTTCTTAGCCCACAGCAGTGTTTATGGTTGTTGGTCTGTTTGACCTCTTCTAATCTCCTCCTTCCACTATGAACAGTCAAAACAAAATCTTGGTAATATGTCTACCTCCGAAACCTGCTCGCCAGACTGCATTCCGGCTTTGTAAACTCATGTTCAATGTCAACATGACCCTCCTGTCACTCAGTGAACTTGTTTTTCACTGTATTCTGAGCCGGCTTGATTCTTTTCCCACTTGTTGATGTTTAATATATTACCTGTATTACTGAAAACACTGTATATACACATATTTTGTTTTTGATGTGTAAATTTGAAATCAATATTGAATAAAGTGAATTATTTACTCTACAGGCAATTCAGCCTATTTCTGGAATACTTCTATTCATGACTTTAAGTACTAGGCTAGTGTTCAAGGGCTTATTCATGCATTGTAGTAATGCGCTATAATATATTTAATGGCTCCATGATGTGCCTGAGCAGGGCACTACCAAGTGTAGGATTGGTATTGTGTAGTGCAGGGTATTGAAAAATTAATGACTCAAAAAACATTCTTCCCCTCCAAAAAATTAGCCTTAGACTATGTTAACGAAATATGATTTTGGCAGGGATGTTAGATTGTGAACCTCATTGAGGGACAATTAGCAATATGACTATGGACTTTGTAAAGGGCTGTGTCATATGTTGGTGCTATATAAATACAAGAAAATACAAAAAATGTAAAATAGGTTATGTTATGCATTGCGTTTATACCCTATTTGAAACCAATGGGTTGTGTTAATACTAGCACTGATGATGGTGCCCTAATTACAGGCCTTTTGTAAATACCAGACCATTGCTAATGAACTCTGGGCTGTTTAAAATAGGTAAATCATTAAGTTGGCTCATATAACAGTTTTGGGAGTGATGTGGAGGTGTAATATGTGTAACTTATAGATAAAATACTATGGCCCAGTAGACCATTAAATCTACACATAGGATATTTTGCTTTTTTCAGCCATAATATTTAAATATACCTCAATAAATTAAAGAATAAAACCATTTTTAAAAAAGCAATATTTAACTGCAATGTTTTGTAACATTGGGAGCAGTTTGGGATATTTCAGCCATGTAGGAGTTATTGTTAAACTCCAGGCAAAAACAAAGATACAACAGGAATGTGTATTCTTTATTCATTATTTTTCTTTATTTATTTTACATCTGTTTCTTTTTAAGAAAGACTCTCTTCTGCTTTTCATTGTGAAGGGTGTATAGTCTTCTCCCCCCCCCCCCTGTAGTTACCTACAGACAACCTGTAGTAGGAGGACCTGCTGGATACCATTCACAGCTCTGTTCTGCACAGGCTGCATGCAGAAAAGTTGTATCACTGTTATTTTACAAGGTAACATCTAAGATTGTAAAGGTAATTTGTGGCAAAGTGGATTTTTATCTTTTAAGACGATTAATAAATTTAAGTTTTTATTCTAAGCTTTAATTAGAAATAAACTGGGAGCAATTATGTTGTTGGAGATGCTTGATGCTCAAGCAGATATTTTTCTGGTATGTCATACCTTTGCAGCTATTAAAATTTTTTTTATTTTTTTTTTTTAAATAGAGAATGGAACAAAATATTTTCTGTTTTGTTACTGTGGATTCTTTTTGGCTTTATCTGAACATATCACGGGTCCTATTTGTACAGAGATGATAATAAAGTCAAGCAGACTTGTCACCACCTGATGTTCCCAGCAAGTGGTCTGCCCATTTGTGCCTATCCAATGCATTTCTCACAGCTTTTCTTGCTGGAAATCATGACAGTATGTTACAAATTTGCTTGTTTGTCCTAGTCGAGAGCCTTGCATTTTTACCATTGCCAAGATTAACATTTTTCTGCTGTGTGTCGATGCACCTTTTAATTAAATTCCCTTATTTTCTGCAATGTCATTGTAACTTCTTAGATTTCCACTTGTTTCCAAAGTAAAAATAAATATTCTGTATCTGCTTTAGTATGGTTTGGAATGCAGAGTATTACTTAGCCAGCTCTTCCTTAGTCTAAAACCATGTTAAGACTGACAGTGCGGTTGTAATGTGGTTACGGTTTCCTCACGCCAGTGAACTGCTGCCTTGGTGGAAATATTACCTACAGCTTTTACCTGTGGCAGCCCAATAGAAAATGAACAGGGGGTGATGTCAAATGTGCAACCTGCTGGCACTGTGGTGCGATTGATCGGACAACTAGCAAAATGCCAGCCACCAGGAGCCGTGCGGAATCACTTGATCCTTCAAAAAGATAGATATTTTGGATAAAGCCTTGACTAATACAAAATAGGCTTCATGCTCAATGAAATTAAATTTTATACCATTTTCTCAAAACTCTTTAAGCCCAAACAATTAGCTTCTTGTGCAGCTAACATTCCTACTTTATTGCCTCTGTACCTAAAACCTGTTCTGCTTTGCTTTGTTAGTTAGCACACTTTTGCTAACTCCAGGTACAAATTAATTATTTCTAACTTTGACTCCACAGCCCTGGCAATATGACCCCCTACCTTCTAGAGAAGGATTGTTGTGCCAAATCAGAAAGCATGCATGAACAATACATCTGTCATCACTGGATTGCTGTGTATGTGTGTTGTCATGGAGGATACATTTGGAGAAATGTAACCTCATACGTTTGTAAGATGGTAAGGAGAAAATGATTTAATATACAGTAGCTAGAAGCACAGGCTCTGCTGCAACTGCACACTGTGCTATCCTTGGCCGTATAATGCTGGTGATGTATTGTTGAATGAATGAATTCTCTTTCTCAACCTGATCTATATTGTGGGACTGTGAAGCTGCACCTTACATTGCCATGATTGCAGAGAAGAACAACTTTCAATTATAAATCTGTAACACCTTGCATTTGACAGTTTAATAAATTCCCCCCATGTGTTGTTTTCATTCCCCTGACCATGATGCTAACAGCTTTGCAAATATTCTACAATAACATTTAAATCGAGCAACACAAAATTGAGAAAAACCATCTCGGTGCTGTTACAGATCAGGAGATCTGTCAAGCAAAACTGACTCCTAACATTTTAATTGCCTACTTCAAAATAATATTCAGGAGCCTCATGCTGGCATGCCTGTGTAATTGTAGCTATAATACAAAGCATGATACACAGAATAAGCAGATGGCTTGGTCTGGAAATATGAAGGAAATTAAGCTGAAGATAGCTAGAGTACATATTTTTCATTTGTAAAGCAGATTATGTAGGGCAAGCTTTGGTCCAAATAAAAAATAATCTACATCCAGGATTTTTTATTACTATATACGGAATTCCCATGGTGGTAACAAGACCCGTATTTAAGGATGACCTAGAATGGCAATACAGTTTTAGGTTGAATACATGAAAAAGTAACATTGTGGTATTTTTTTCTATTGCTCACTTCTACACTGATATCTGTCTGCCTTGGCTCTTCTTGCTGTTTTGATTGTTATGTGCCCATTATTTTTCCTCTTATATTCCCAGTAACGTATCACATAAGCCAGACACAAAGCTTTACATGACTGTTGCAGAGCAGGGAGCCAAAGACATCAAGTGATTTCAACCCAACAAGTTGAAAAAAAACATATTTTACATTTTATCAAACCCCATTGTTTCATTGACATTTTTTTAAATTTAAATTGTATTATTGGGGTAATGTTTATAACCCTAATGAGAATTGAAGGTCACATAACTCTTGACCTCACAAAGTCTGCACAATGTTTATTTGCTTCATGGGATGACTTCTTAGTAAGTCTTATCTGTTTATCACCATCGTAACTTGTCGGTTCTATACAAGCAAAAAAATTACTAGCCAAGTCTTGCTATGAAGAGGCTTCCTCGAATGGTACTTGCAGACCTGAGAAGCAGAAAAGGGCAGAGTGTTATTTGAGCTCAAACACTGACATTGTGACTGGGAGCAGCAATTATGGAATGGAAACGGGTATTTGAGTTTGACTGTTAAAGAATTGACATTTACATGTTCAATTCCATAGGCAAAACAAGATGTTGTAAACTGTAAATGCACAATATACCTCTTTTGTTCTTAATAAAACACTGCTTCTGACCTTGTTGGGTTGTCTACCTTGGCTAAAGATCACAAAGTTTCTGAAATACATGGATCATAGTGAAGTTGCATATTAGAGACTATATGGTTTGTTCTTTTTGATGTGAGATGTGGTTGACTTAGGGCAGAATTGAGCAATCCCATGCAGCTCTATGCCCCTTGTTCTGCAAAGCTGAGGACATTAGTACCACTCACTGCCATCCCTATTCATTCCATATGGAGCTGCCACAAGCATGAGGAAGCGGTAAACCCACTGCATCCTTACTGCCAGTGAACATAGTCTGATTGTGCTATATGGACTGTAAATGTTAAATGTTTTTCATTATTCTCCCTTTTAGCCAGGCACATCACCCAGGACTTTCCAATAGCCACCTGGCTGTCATCAAACTTAGACTAGGCTTTCTGTAGAGAGAGACGTCCGTAAGCACAGGCAACCTGCCAACTCTCTGACAGAGGAGAGAAGAATTATATTTTCTATCTTTACCATGTTCCATCTTCAGGGAGCAGAACTGACAAGCTGCCAGCTCTCACTGTAAGCTTGCCACAAAACAAAGGTGCAGATTTGGAGAATGGGCAATATAAAACACTACAATTATTGGGGTTACTGGATACCAATGGCACAAAAAACTGGGAACACTAAAATCACAGTCGCCAACCAGTGGTCTGCGGCTCTGGCTGGTGCACCCCCCAGCGGGGTCAGGAGAAGGACCCCGATGGAAGGGTGCACCAGCCAGAGCCGCAGACCGTGTCCCCCGTGCGGATCACTGGCTTAGGGAAGTGGGTGGGTTGTGTCCAGCCCAGACCTGCGATGGGAGAGTGGGCAGGTTCTGGCCTCATAACGTCACTAAAGGGGAGTGACACCCAGCTCACAGTAAATTTAGTGGTCCAAAAAGGTTGGCGACCACTGCACTAAAACACTTGCCCTGTTGCCCTGCCCATTTTCTTTTTACCACCCAGCTAAAAAAAAAAGGGGAGAACGGTGAGGTAAATTTGTGCCTGGTTTTTCACTATTCCTAAAAGATGTAGAAAGACATACACCAATTTAAAACCATGTGCTTAATATTATGTGGGTTTACAGCCATACTGAGAACACCCCACAGGACCTTTGGTTTTGGGGATGCTCTTACTCTTTCTCCTAGGTTGCCCAGATCTCTAAGCATGTCACTTTTTCATGCTCCCAGCCCCATCACTTTCAAGAACTGACTTAGTGCATCCCAACCTGTCAGTCGTTTTATTGTTTTGGACGATTGCCTTCAACAAAGTTACTTCCATGAATGGATCATTTCCTAGTGAGTAATCTGTATTTTTTTATTTTCACCCTTAAATGAAAACAGAGATGGTAATTGACCTATCTCCAGTGGTTTCAAGGAATTACACATAAATTTATACGGCTTTAAAAATAATTAAAAAAAAAATCTATTGTTCTTGTGTCTGTTTTTGGGCTCTAGGTAGTTCAAATGAATACAAGATAGACTTAAAACTGTAACCTTGAACAAGTAACCTTTATCTTACTTTGCCTCAGGCACTATAGCATCCCTCGTAAGCTCATCAGTGTTGGGGACGGAAATTTCTAATGTAGCGTCATACAGTATTTGTAAAGCACTATATGTAATAAAGTCATTATTTGAGTACCTCTTAGGGTTGGCAAGAAGTAAATTAGAATGATGAAAGCCAGCTGAGGACCAGACTGAAATAGTATCTATAAAAGTATCTCTAAGGAGAATAAAATAATGAAATTGTGTGTGCTTTGCTTTAAGCTGGCAGTTGCTCAGAAAAGTGATTCAACCAATGAAAGTTTTGGTCTGTTTGTTTGTGATGTAAAATTTTGAGATATTAGGAAGCCGGTCTTTCTAACTGGGTACATGAACACGTTTTTACAACCTCTTGATCCTCCTTTTGATTCTGTACAACAGTGACCATGGCAATATGCGATGTGAGCAAATATCAGAACAAAACAATTAGGCAAATGGTTTCAAGCCAGGCATAAAAATTCTGAAATGTCAGCCTTGCTGTAAAAACTAGTTACAAACCATTAGTATACACCGCTACAATCAAGTATACATCAATATACTGAATATTCCCATTTGTGTAATATCTAGTCTTAATATGGTTTATTCTTTTTTCATAAGGAGGAGTTAGTGGTGACCCTTATTTATTTATTTTTGGTTATTAAAATGTAACTGTGAAGTTGCTGGCAACTTGGGAGGTCCTAAAAGCTATAGTTTACTTCCTTTTAGTACTGTTTGGTGTTTAAATATTTATTTAGGTGGACGCTTGGACATTTTCTTGATCGAGCCATATATGATCAGATTTGGGGATGTTGGTATGTTTTCCAGGTACCTCCATAGGTTTTGTTGGAGCAGGCTTGGTAAAAATAGCAGAATTTTTCCACCAGTTTGCTATTTTTTCCCATGAGACTGGAGCATGTTCTCAGCACACCACCTCCTTCTTCCATTGGTAGAAATGTGCAAGATCACCCAAAGTTTTTTTTTTTTTTCTTTAAGAATAGTTCTACAGCTGTAAACTTTTGGCAGTTATTATACAGAGGTTGCCCAATGTTGTTTATCAATCTGGTATGGTGCTCATTCACTCTATTATCAGTCTGCCACTGAAGTTGATCGTGAAAAATTTCCAGTGACACAAATCCTACGTATATACATAGGGTATTCAAATCTTCCAATATCGCAGGTCCTGGATAAGTACATGTATCTTAATTTTTTAGTGATAAACAGTTATCAGTATATATCACTGGGATAAGGAAGAACATTTCATGACATCCGAAAACTTTTGCCAAATAGTTTTATAGAATAGTTTTCTGCAGAGTCCGTCTATGAAGTCGCTGCACTGAAGATATATATATATATATATATATATATTTATATACACACACATATATATACACACAGAAATTGCATTGCATTTGAATCTGTACTGGTAGTTTTTTTGTAATGAAATACATTGCTAAGACTGCATTTCTTAGGAAAATGACTGCGATAATACGTATAGATACAAACTATTGTATCTAAGCAATGTAGTTTTTGCTGAAATCTGTAAGTCTTGTCTGATCTCAGGAATATTTGATTGCGCTCCATCATTTCCTGTCAAAGGTTGGCTTATCTGGCAGGTGTGGCAAATTGTAAAGCACTTTGCTTTTTAACCCCTTTGCTTCTAGGCACTATTCCTGGCTGTTTCCAGATATGCATGCTTTGAGCTTTGGGAATTGTGCTAGAACATGTTATCTGGCTTTTTAGCAGAAGCTGTTGTGATTGGTTAACTGGTAATGTGTTCTCCCTTTTTTTTTTTTTAATAGCTAGGATATAGTTAGGTAATGGACTTGAGGGAAGGGTTGCCACTTAATGGGACATACTGAAAAAGAATACAAATAAATTACATAGGTTGGTTGGCTGATTCCATTGGTAATTGGATTATTTCAGTGAATCGGTTGCTATTTTAAAGCATGTGTAATGCATATGTGTTAAACCAAATGATGTAGTGGCTGGCATAGGGTGATTGTAAGATTTAGGGTTATTACTGGAAGTGATCGCCCAGGGTTCATCTATGCTTCAAAAGAGTTTTTAATATTGATATTGTAATATTTACATGAAAAATTATAGATGTAATGCTTTTTTTTTTACATTTAACAGAATACAACATTCATGTTGTGAATTATTAACTGTGATTCCATTTTTCTACATTGTGCAATTAAATGCCACCTTCATCTTGACATCATCTTGATATGTGTTACAGTGGCCTGTAGAGGCTGCCTTCAATAATAAAGTATAGATTGAACCATAACTATCCAATGTTGGCCAAGTTCATTTTTAATCACCTACAGCAATGGTCCCATGACTCTTCAGTTAGGTCTTTTGGCTTCCTTCTTTCTTGGAGGTCCACATCCCTGCATGCAAAACGCCATATTGATCGTAGTGAGGCTCGTCAAGAATGTTGGAGAGATGTATAAAGCAAGCTTTCATTTGACTGCAATCTATCTTTATATATTTATATATAGTGTTAATTTACTCACATGTTAATCCATGCAGTATTTACCTGCCCAGATTTTGGGAGACTGGCTTAGCCATTTTGATCTCCTGTGAACTTGTGATTCTAGTCCATTGCAGCTTGACAAGCTACTAGGAGCTTAGACATTTTGAAAGACTGGTGGTTAAAGCCCAGTGGTAGTTTGTTCAGAATATTTTGAATGCAAGGAATTCATAACTTTGGCACAGAAGCATTAGCCGATAATTGACTCATGAGAATAGAGACCTCACATTTGACCACAATAGCTTTCATGCTGGTGCCTTTCTAGCTTCCATTAGGTAATAGTTTACTAAAAGCCGATATTCAGATCTAAAGCTTTTTCCAAATGAAATTGGCTAATAGCTATTCTTAAAACACTCATTTGCATTCATAAAACAAGCTATTGTACAGGAACACAGTGTAGTATGCTTCTTGTTGAGCCATGAAATAAAGAAACACAGAGAACTTTTTTTTTTTTATGATTGCGCCGTCACCCTTTGAAGTCCTTGTTTTTTTAATGAGTCCTCTTTTCACTGATGTTTAATACTGAATAATAACCCAGGAACTCAATTCCTAAATTCCAAAATTCATACTGCAAGTCCTGGAAAAAAGGCAACATTTTACGTTAGAGGTTTAAATGTCAGATAAAGTAACCATGTAGTTTGAATTCTACTCCACATTGACGCAATATAAGAGACAAGCTTTTGGGGGCTGGTTTAGTCCAACATCTAACATCTCTAGGATATCCCCCCGCTGACTGATGACTGAGAATTGAAAAACATTACTATTGTTTCACCTTTGATAAGTTGGAACATGATGTGTTTGGCAGTATCTCTCCCTCCTTTTTGTTGACATAAATTTAAATAGTATGCAGAATACGATCAGTCTCACCGATTTTTTTTTTTTCGGCATCCCAGAAAGCTCTGTATACAACGATGCATTCGGTTGCTCCACGTCCTTTATATTACCTGATTATTTCTGCTACAAGATCTGAGAATCCTGAAGAATTTTTATGACCGTAGTTGATTCATTTTTAGCATGTCAATCTCCTGTCTATAGTTATAGCGATCCTAAAGCTTTATAAGTAACACATCTCTAAAATGTTTTCCAGCTGTGGGTACGGAATGACTTGTGTGAAATAGTCCATGTGCTACCATCTGCAGCATGTTATTACCCCACAGTGCCTAAGTGATGGTAATACCAGCAACAGTGGAAATGTAAGAAGATAATTCACTGACAGCCTCGTAGTATTAGTTCTCCTCAGTTCTGGCTGAGGAAAAACTGATTGGGAGGGAAAGTGAACTTGACAGTCTTGGTTACAACATGCAAAGAATCTTGCCATGCCAAGGATACCCACAAAACTTAAACATCTTGAAAAAGTTAGATGAAAACCCTGGATACAAATGCATGCCAACTAATATATAAATGACATAAAGGCTGGTATAGGCGGGTATGGGGTACAGTTTTGGGCGTCTGACCATAAGCAATATTCAAACTTAAACCCTCCACTAAGACAGGAATCCTAAACTTTTTCCTTTACAGGGATACATTTTGTACATGTATATAATGGGGGATTTAGAAGGGCAAGGAGGCCTGGCCAGTATAACCAGATCTTCCAGTTTAGTAGAAGGTCCTTGGAAAGAATAGGAGGTCTTGTAATGAAAATATGGACGAATACATCTTGCTTAGCTAGGTGATCTAAGTGTGTGTCAAAATAACCCTCTCCAACTCCTCCCAAAAAGATTATTTTAGTTTCTCCCTGAGAAAATCAACAAATCCTTTCATCTATATATAACTCATGAGGCTGTATCATAATGGAGTACAAGAAATAACATATGACCAGTTCCCTTTAACATTTTCACAGTGATGCACAGTGCCAATAAATATTTTAGGTCATATTCCAGCCAAATAGAAATACTTTGGCTGTGATATCATAGGAATAGCCTGTTTCTAGCTCTTACAATAAAAGGTGAGTAAAGTGAAACTCGCTGTGCTTGTCAGCCTGTTAGGTTGAATTGTACTATCGGTCACATAGTTAGTGACTTGTCAAACTGCCCAGACTGGTTTCTGTACAAGTATCACCTTTTACTTATGTACACACAAACTCTTAACAGGGTGAACAGGATTTTGCATTTGTTTTTATCACAGATTGAAATCTGTTTTGGTCACACTGTAGTAGTCTTTGACATGTTAGGATGTGACTGCTAGATATACTAGATGTACTTGAAATGTGTAAATGAACAGCTAAAGGTTTGTCAACAGAATCATTATATGGGAAACCAGTACTGGATATTATTACTTATTATAAATATCAACGGGGTAATCCAGATTTGTTCTTTTTATGTGCTGGTTTTGTCTTCCATGCTTTAGGATCAGTTTACAGCCTTGCAGTGTAGTAACGCACAAAGCAAGTCTTGGATTGACATTCTTTTAAAGAACAGACTGTGCACCTGTGCTAAAGCTTTCTACAATCTACTGCATTGCACTACTGTGCATTATGTTCCTAGAAAAGAGGTTTCTGTATGCATGTTCACATATTCAAAGATAATACACATGAATGCACAACTTAACACATTTTAACTCACTGTAAAACTCGGTTGTCCAACTCCTGTCTTCGAGGCCCATAAACAAACCAGAATTTTAATTTAAACAGTTATTTTCTGACACTTTATAAACAACACATTACAAAATTTACTACTGTTTTTCAGGGAAATATTAAAAATGTGTGCAGATCCTGGCTCTCTAGGACCAGAACGGGATAGCCCCAATGTAAACTTTTCCTTAGAGAAATATGAAACTTGCTCCCACTGACCTTTTAAAATATTAGCAGTTTGGCTGGTATGGGTCACCTAGGGTTAGTTTGCATTAGTGTGTTAAATTAATGTAAGCATTTATTTGCAAGTATATTAACGCAATGCAGCAATGTATGTTGATGCACTGGGTTGCTTTTCATTCTTAAATGCACCTTGTCGATGCCAATTGATGCAATTCATTGTTGTGTTTTGCAGTGCATTGTTTGTGTGATTGTCTTGGGATTTACACAGCCCTTCTACAGATTTATTTTAAAAATATCTGCCTGTTTAACAATTTGATAGATATGCTTTTAGAGTTCTGTATAAACTGTATAAAATTACCAGTTTCTAATAAAACGCAACTGAAAGATGTATTACAAAGCTGCTGTATACGTTTGTATTAAACTGCAGTAAATGTTAACTTTTCAATATTTTATTATATACTAGCTGTTCACCTGGCTATGCCCGGGTATTTATTTTTATACTCTTTTACAATGAAAGGAAAACAAATAAAGGTATAGTGTTAAACCAAAGAAATGTTTTTTACAGGTTTTAAAAGTATAAGTACAATATACAATTAAATTAAAATACAAATAAATTAAATTAAAATACAATTAAAGGCATATGTTCCAATGCTGTTTTAAATGTTTTAATAAGAACATTGTGCTCATGAAACATCCTTTGTATCTTTAGGACAATCTGAAATTTTGTTCCTGAGATGTAGTTGCACCTCTGATCAGTTTCTATTAGTTTTCAATAAAATATAGTTCTAGAAAATTTGGTGGTTGATCTGGCATCAGAAGTAAAAATCCCACTTTACCCTAGCACCGTGAATGTGGATGGAAACCCAGGCTGTTGAAGAACTGATGTGGCCTTGAATGATGTCATTTGGAAACAGGAGTTGTATTTTCTGATGTTATAAAAAAAAAGCTTTAACTCTGAGGTATTTGCTGATGTGTAATTCCAAAGTTCTTGTGGTTTTTCCAGTTGGCAGAGTTTGACTTTTCCTTTTTTGCATGCCAGGAGACTCAGATTATAACTTTTTGGCTTGATGAAGTTTACCATTTCCATTTTTCCCATGGGTAACACTTGCATGCTGCGAGTAGTCTTCATGTGGATCTTAGTGGAATCCTTCCAATGCTAAGCTAAAATGTTTTGCAGTCCGTGATAGTTTGGCTCTTTCTCTCATTTCATTGTTGTACTGTCTCTGAAGTTCTAGATGTAGTTGTTCTTTCTCTCATTTCATTGTTGTACTGTCTCTGAAGTTCTAGATGTAGTTGTTCTTTCTCTCATTTCATTGTTGTACTGTCTCTGAAGTTCTAGATGTAGTTGTTCTTTCTCTCATTTCCTGTACACAGGTGTCATGCTGTTGTACTGTCTCTGAAGCTCTAGATGTAGTTGTTCTTTCTCTCATTTCATTGTTGTACTGTCTCTGAAGTTCTAGATGTAGTTGTTCTTTCTCTCATTTCCTGTATACAGGTGTCATGCTGTTGTACTGTCTCTGAAGCTCTAGATGTAGTAGCTCTATCCCTGTTAACCTGTAAGTCGGGCCTTATACTGTTATACTGTCTCTGAAGCTCTAGATGTAAAAAGCTCTTTCTCTCATTTCCTGTACTTGTATATATTATAATATTTTAATAATCTTTCATGTAAAACTGAATACAACCAATTAATAACAATTTTTATGTGGTATTTATCTGAAACAAGTAAGGAAATGGCTTTGGTGCTGTAATGTATATTTACACATTAGGGTGACGTTCATATTTGTCTGTATTACATTACAAATATTTCTATTTTGAATAATAGAACTGTATGAAAATGCATGGGCATGCCTACTGTCATGCAACACAAAGTGTATTGCAATGCACAATAAAATGGTTGCCAACATTCAGTCCCAATAGTTTATATGAAAAATGCCTGTGCCTAAAATGAGTGCAAATTCAGCTTTGAAGCAGTCTACTTCTCATGTTCCTAGCATGCATTATAGCTTGGACCTTGAATTATGCAAGGCAAACGTGTCAGAGATGTTGACAGTTTATAATACAAGTGCAATGTGCGACTTGTGTTTTTAGCAATTTTTGGCGTGTTAGCTGTTGCCAGAGAAATAAAATACTCGATATACAAAGTATATCAAACTTTCTTTAGTGATTTGCAGTGCAATCTATAATTTGGTGCAGTTGACGTTTGTTGATCATTTAGATTGCATGTTTTCTAATTAGGAAGGTTTGTCTCTCTTGGAAAATTGATTCAGTTTTTTAACTGCTCAAATAATTAGGAGCTAGCACTCAGCTTTAAGAAATGTTTTGTTCAAATATAGCTGCAGCTCGCAATTAAATATAAAACAACTTCAAGATCACATCAGACTGAGTATTATGCTTTGTCTTAAAAGTAAATACCTTTATCATAATATCTATCATTAAAAACATAATTTCATATTACATAAATCTTTGCTTTTGTACACACGGATGATTCTCAAAGCTGATATCGGACATAAATCCGGCGTGTGTACAGCGCTCCTCATTCATGGATCGGTACCGGTAGATCCACGAACAATGAACGTAATGAAGGTGAAGGGGAGAGAGTGCAGAGGGGTGCCTCTTCCCCGTTCTTCCCCCTCCCCTTTATAGAGCAGAATAGTGCTGTATGTACAAAGATCTTTTCCAACCACAAATATTGCACGTGTATTTGTAGCCCTAGTGCTACATTATTGGGTATGTATACCCAGTATTGTATAGACCTTTTGGAAGCCATACCTTTCATTCCTAACAGGTCTCCAACACATGCCAACGCAGGAAACCGTTCACTTGACCTGTCAACACACCACAAGGCACCGAAAAGGATACACAAGCATATTGATGTGTTTAGTGGTTTGCCTTTGAAATTGTATTGTATTGTATTGTCTTATTTGGAATGTAAAGGGAATGTAATATCGATTTCCATTGTTAATGTGTATGTTTTAGTCTAAGGGGGAAAAAAAACACTAAAATTGCTTTTTTCCACCTATGATTGGTACGTGTCTTCTGAGAGGTTATGGGAAAAGTACTGTTGATTGCTTAATGTGGGAAGACTGAGCCTCTCATCAATATGCTTAGGATAAGCAGATCACATCTGTTCAGTCAGTCCCACTCCTGAGCTGTTCATGGTTTCCCTCGAATGGTAATTAAGTGGCAGAAAAACAGCAATCTGTGTGTGCAGACACCTGCTTGTGTCCTAGACCTGGCGTGAAATGGCAGACCTCAAATGTAACTGTGCTTTTCAGTATTCACTCAACTGCAAATTATAACATTTTCTGAATTGTAAAGAAAACATTATTATTAATAAGACAGAAAACTTTTAATTATTATTATTATTATTATTAAACAGGATTTATATAGCGCCAACATATTACGCAGCGCTGTACAATAAAAAGGGATTGCAAATGACAGACTAATACAGACAGTGATACAGGAGGATAGGACCCTGCCCCGAAGAGCTTACAATCTAGTAGGTGAGGGAATTTCACGTTTGAAAAAATGGGTTTTGAGCGCTCTTAATGGTGTCACCTGTTGTGACACACTTTTGTGTTTTGATCTGTTAGCATAACAGTATTTGATTACAGGTCATCATTAAAGCAGCCTTTACTCATTTGGGTACCACATTATACCTGCTTACAAGTACCTACATAAAAATGAATAAAGGGTTTATGCTTTAGCTATAGATTTATCCAATTTCCTAATCCTTAGGATTATTAAAAGGATTTACTTTCAAAACGTGAGACTCTTAAGAAAAGTACAATGTTTCTAGTTAAAAGAAGCATATAATAAAAAATTCATAAATATAGGTTCAGCTAAGGTTTCACTAACCCCCTCCACCACAAAAAATAATCTTTATATTTTAGGTAGTCCCCGGGTTACAAACCAAATAGGGACCGTAGGTAAGTTTTTTTTTAAGTTGAATTTGTATGTATGTATGTACCTGTCGGAGCAGGTACATTATTTTATTAAATGCAATTAGGACAGAACTTTGTCTCAACAAATTATTATTAGGCAGCGTGGCGTCAGTTAAGATATATTAATCACAAACAAAGAAAAAAAATCTTTATTGAGCCCAGACATTCATTAACTTCTGGAGCAAGCTGTGCTATTATATGCAAAAAGAAACAACTGCAGAGTTTGTCTTGGTCAATAAAGAGGTATAACAGGCTGCAGAAAGAGCTCAGCCCCCTAAGATCACCCACAACCTCAGCTGTGTTTAGCAAAAAATTTCTACTGCAAGTCATGCAAACCACCCCCTCCCCCTTCAAGCCTCCGTTCTGCACAGGAGCGAGCAGGGAATCCCAGTTCGTATCTAGGAGTCGTCCGTATGTCGGATGTCCATGTATGTATGTGTATGTATATGTTATGTACCTTCCCAAATGGAGATCTTCAACTTTAAATACCCATGTTGGATGGTATATACTATTTAAAATATATCTTAAAACATCTACTTATCTCACTTCCTTTTTGAGGGTGACTCAACACAGTCCCTCTGTATATTTGATGTTGCCACCCCCCTTGGCACTCAATATGGTCAATTTTGCTTAACCTCTTCCCTCTGTAAAATCAACCTATTCTGAACAGCACCACAATCTAGTTGGCTGATAGCTGAGGCAGCATGTAATTTTAGGACATGTAGTTTGAAATACCATGTACTTCTCTTGCCTTTGAAATATATGAAGGGTTTAGGGACACTTTAAAAACATATATCCCTGGATCTAATGATCATTTGTTAAGCAGTTTAAGGTAGATATTGCTTTTTCCTGTAATCGTGAGGTCTAGCCCAGACATCCCTATGCAAGATTTTCTCTAAAGCTGCGTACACACTTGCAATTTTTGTCGTTGGAAAGGATCTTTCACGATCCTTTCCAACGACAAGGGGCTGCAAGATGCATGAACGATGCTGTACATACAGCACCGTTCATGCTCTATGGAGAGGGGAGGGGGAGAGCGACGGATCGGCACCCTGCTGCGCGCTCTCCCCTTCCCTTTCATTATGATCGGCTGTCGTCCATCGTCCGTGGATCCGGCAGGTCGGTCGTCCGGACGATGGACGACACCGACTGTACACACGGAAGATTTTCGCCCGATAATTGGCCGATGCCGATTATCGGGCGATACAAATCTGCCGTGTGTACGTAGCTTAAGTCTCTAAAAATGATAAGCAGTCTCCTGTAACCAATAGTGTTGCTTGAAGAGGCAGGAGTAACTATTACTAGAGAAATCAAGATGTATATACCTAATTGGTCAGTTTTGCTAAATTTCAATTCTATGCTAATCTTGACTTTTCATGTAAAAGTCAAGCATGAACCTGCACCCTACTATTTCCTATGGTAAAATTCTTTATAAGTTTTTACTTTTATATCACATATATTTTAGACTACTCATAGTAGTCAAAAGAGAAGCTATTTTGTGAGTGGTATTTGGAGTATGTTTCAAGGACATGCAAGAATAAAATAAATGTACTGAAAATTCCTTTTATCCTTATGGATATTTTCATAAATATTTGTCTGTGAAAAGCTATTTACTCAGTGCAAAGTAAAATAAAGTATGTATGAACCATTCCCTTGCCCTTAATTGATGTAACAGCATTCCATAGTGATGCCTTTTAAAGGTTTGCAGCTTTCTTGTGTTATAGATAAATAAAACTTTGCGTTAAATATTCATCACATAAGGTAGGACTCTTCCATCTGATTTCTTGGCGCCAACAGTCAACTTCCAGTTGCGATTCGCCTGCCATCACACTAATCAATCCAAGCTTTTCTGTTAGGAAGTGAAAAGAAGCATTAGAAAATGGGTGTCCGGAGTTTGGTGGGCATTACCAGCAAGACATTTTGTGCAGTGAATAAGTTAATGTTCTCCTGGTCATTCCAGATGAATCTGTATCCACTACAGCCGCTGCCAGAAAAATATTAAAAGAAAATAATAATGAATTGGCCTAAAGGATCTGGAGCTCTAAAGAGCATCACTTTTCCCCTGCATTTGTCCCCAGGAAGACTGCTGTCCTCTGTCACTTAAATTCCTGATGCACACACTTGTCTTCCGCTTTGCCCAATACAGTCTCTTTTTATTGTTATTTATTATTAAACTGAATTTATAAAGTGCCAACATATTACGCAGTGTTGTACTATAACAAGGGTTGCAAATGATGAACAGATACAAACAATGACACAGAAGGAGGAGAGAGAACCCTGCCTGAAAGTATTTACAATCTAAGAAGAGGGGGATTTCTTCACATTAATCCTTAACCCCCCTAGCGTTCTAATTCTGTTCTTATTTCCATGCAAAAAGTGTTACTTTTTTTTGCATGGAAATTTATTTTACATTGTAGGCTATAATTCTTAGGCATAACTCACTGAAATATGTCCAATATTTATTAAATTTTTAAATTTACTAAATTTAAAAATAAACTTTAAAAAAAAATCTGTTAAAAAAAAAAAAACCCAATAGTGAAACATGTAATATAACTGTACAGTGGCATGCATAATAAATATATATATATATTATATGAAGATTTCTTTGTACTGGACTCAATACAGCTATTTTGTATTGAATCCAATACAAAATGTTTTGAGTTTCCCGCCCATCATCTTACTCGCAACGACATCACCAGGAAATCCCGGAGATCGCCTCTGCAGTTCGGGGCTGAAGATCGGAGGAGCAGGACGTGTCCCCAGGACCTGCGGGGACCAACAGGATACTGGGGGACGTCGACAGAGCAAGGTAAGTGGGTTATTTTTAAGTTTAAAGTGACCCCTACTGTGACTGTATTAGCGGGTAAAACCCACCCCGAGTCACACTCGGGATTACCGCTGGGGGGGGTTAAGCTACCCTAATTATAGGGCCTGATTTATTAAAGATCTCCAAGGCTGGAGAGAATACACTTTCATCAGTGAACCTGGGGGATTCAGCAAACCTGAAATTGATTGTGTCAAGGATTGAAAACATTTGCTAACAACTAGCAAAAGACTTTAAAAAAAAAAAAAATCCTTTCCAGGTTTCTGGATCACCTAGGTTCACCAATGAAAGTGTATCTTCTCCAGCCTTGGAGAGCTTTATTAATTCAGACCCTTAGTCTCTCCATCAGCCTCATTGTTATACTACTGCCAGTCTAAAAAGTCTTTTTCTTACGTCTATCTTGATGATATACATTGCTCATCTTGTGGTTTTAGATACAAAAATTGTTCACCAGTCTAATACATTTGTACCCCTTTCCTGCTGTTACATTTCACCTGCCTCTTGCCCTAAACTTAGATCAGTTGTAATACCACTTTTTGCTCTTAAAAATATGTAATAATTCACTGCAGTATGCTCTATTTTGCACCATTGCTTCCAACACCTCCTCCCAGGTTGACATATCTGTATGGCTACCATGCCACCTTGCCTGTTCTGCATTGTACATTATGCATCCACACCACTTTGTATGCTATGCACAAAACCACTATACATCGTGCACAGTTGTGTATGGCATTTACTGTATACTGCTGATCATCATATAGCGGTAGAATGCTATTACATGCAAACCTCCTAGAATTTATTTTGGACTTTATATTTTCACCCAGTAAAAAGAAACAGGCACACTTTTTTTTATTAATAAATCACTAAATGTAATTACAGTGCCTATTAATATTAAAGAATATTCAAGTTTACAAAAGAAGCCTGAAAATCCCTCCTTTTTTTTGTTACCTTTTTTAGTCAATCAAAACCAAAGCATACATGCGACATGCATGTTCCTTTTTACCATGTAAATTCTCACTTCTGAATATAGAAATATTAGACATTATTCCATGCAATGTGTAACAATGTCATAGAGCGTTCTTTAAATAAATGCCTGGTTATTATCATGACGTTAAAAATCATACACAGTGATTAGTAATGCATGGCCAGTTAAGTGCAAATATACACATCATGACCTATAATGTCCGGATGACAGAATCATTGGATTTACAGGATACACCCAGTGTCACAGGGTTATGTAACTGGGTGGATGGAGTTTTTAAGTCTAATTGAAATATTATGTAGTAGAGTATAATTTAAAAATGTCTGTGTCATTACACCCAAAGTTCTGATTAAACATGCTAGAAATATTAAAGTAATAAACACATTGACAATGCTGCGTGTTTCTGATTTAAATATTAAGTAAAAGTCAGTATCACAACTTCCTCACAAAAAAATTATTTTTTCCCATAAATATTTTAATCACAAACCTATTGGACAATAACACTATCTTGTGCTGAAACAACTATAGTATATATCTAGTGCCACATCCATCTATAATCAACCATGTTTATTTCCTTTATGAAACTTGTCTGGACTTTCTAGGCACCACTGACAAACCAATTTCTTAGAAGCTCTTATAATAAATCATAATTTATTTAATGTTAAAATACGTAGTGTGTACAGTACATCTAGTGAAACAGTTGGATGAGTACATGAAAATATATCAAAATTGTCGCATTTGCATTTTGACACGCTTCACAGATTTAGCTTCTTCAGGAAACATGAGGGACATCAAAAAATATAACCTATATTATCCAATCGGGAATTATTTATAAATCATTGACAGATGCATTTGACCTGCAATTGGCCTGCATTGCATACTAATATACAGAAATTCCAAACTGATTAACAATAAACAAATACCTACTAAAATAAGCAGGTGTCGGATTGTTACAATTTCATTAGCTGTGTAGTTACTGCTTAGTGAGTAAATTAACCATTTTCTTTAGCAGCATGTAATGTCTGTAACATAAATAAGGCAAGCTTTTAAAACTAAACTTCGTGCAAAGAAAAATTATCTCACCTACACCCTTTTTAAATGCAAATCATGCATTGAAATTTTTTTTTTAATTATCAGTTTTCTATGCAGTGCTAGAGCTCCTCTAGCTAGCTGCATGCTCTGCACAAAGGCTTTTAACCATCCGCTTGCCAACCGTCACAGTTTCAATCAGAAGCCATTTGGAATACTTACAATCCCTATATAAGTAATCTTCTTCCCAATGAAGAACCGCTATGACGGTACATCATGTAAAAGATCTCTGCGCATCCCCTGAAAAAGTCAGATGTCGAAACGTGTCGGGTAACAGATGTTCTTTCTCTAAGCATCTATAAATTATCTGTGTCTAGCTATATGATCCTATTTCCTATTACATTATTGGGAAAGACCTCAAACTAAATCATTTGATTGTATCCTACTTTTGTTGGTAAGTTACACTTTTCTATTATTTGTTTCAAACAGAATATATTTTGATTTTGCTTTAAGACTACATACACACGTCAGATGATTCTCGTCCGATAATCGCCTCAGAGCTGATATCAGGTGAGAATCTGACGTGTGTACAGTGCTCGTCGTTCATGGATTTGTCCTGGCGGATCCATGGACGACCAACGATCACAATTAAAGTGAAGGGGAGAGAGCGCTGCTGGGTGCCGTTCCGCTGTTTACCTCGCTGTACATACAACGCTCATTCATGCATCTTTCAGTCTTTTGTCATTGGAATGGATCATGCAAATATTAGGTGTGTATGCAGCCGAGGGCTCAGGGGGAGCAGAGGGGAGGCACAGCAGTGCAGATAGCAAGTTTGCTTAACTGAAACCTCACACACTGCTGCTGTCAGTGTCTTCATCTCTTACTCCCCATATAGACACTCATAACTGTTGCTAGAAACAATTGTTAGTGATAGTTTCTAGCAATAGCAGAACAAACAAGTACTGTACAAGCAGCAATGTTCTGTTCTGTGGGGAGGGAGGACAAACAGGAGGCACCCGCTATGTTCTCTCCATTAGAAAACCGTGTTCTCCTCAATCAGTGATTCGGCACAGCTGAAAATGAGACGGTTGTACAGAGGCTAAATGTCAAGGATCAACTCCACCAAGGACCACTCCACTTGCCATGTCAGAGCTGCTTAATTAGTATTATAGGGTGGGTTACAAGACTGGTCGCCCTGCACAAAAACAGGTGGAGGTTAGTGGTCTCCACAACAGCAATACCAGCAAACAGCAAAACTGAAGACGTTCTTCTAGGATGGTTTACAGAATAGGGCTTTCCGATGTAAAAGTAATTATTATGCAATGGTAAATGTGCTCAGAGTTAGGTTTTATATTTTGCTTTTGTAAAATGTGCAGTTTGGGTTTAAGTAAATATGGTTAACATTGTTCCCTTGTGTAAATGAGCAAATCTGCTTATACAAGGCTGACTCATGCCATTTACTCAGTCCATGTGGGTGGACGGGGTAAATAAAAGACCTCTTCGTGATATCATGTATGTCTTGTGTATTCTGCATTTAGAAAGAGCTGACACTGGATTACTGATGGTAGGACTGATCATCCTGACAGATAAACAATGCAGATATGTAATGGCAAATCATTCTTTCCCTGTATTGCAGTGCTTATCTAAAGACATCATCAGCGATTTACTGTGTGAGTGAAAGCTGATAAACTGAGCTCATTTGAATTGTGTAACAGCAGCCATGAGTTTGGATTTTATAATTTCATTTCACCTGACACCACCTTCTCTCCTTTTTCCTTTCTATTGTCTCTTGCTTTTCATATGAAACTTAAGTCATTGACACTTCAAAGCATAACCAGGTTAATGTATAATTGTAATAGGTAACTTGGCAATAATATCATATGGGCATGCCATGTCATTCTTTTGCTTGAGTGCATGTAGCTCCTGTTAGGATATATATATATATATATATATATATATATATTGCTGCTCACTGCAACAGGTGCATGGGAGGGAGGGCACTTTAAGGTGTCTTTCACAATGATTGGCACTGCGATGCAATAAGGTACCCTATTACAGTGTACTGGCTTGAATAGCCCCTTAAGGGGAAATGTGTTCCCATGCTGTGTGTAACATAAAGTTCAACGAAGCATTTAAAACTATCAGATAGATAGGTTGCCTCTACTACATCAAGTGTTGTATTTAAAAATAGCTGGTTACATTTGCAGCTCTGTCTTAGTCTCGCCTGAGCTGCTTCTATGAAAGGATGAAGATTAGAGCAGTAGGTCGGCGTCCCGACAAAATTAGCATATTTATTAGTCTGTGTTTTTTACCATAATTGTGTGACTAAATAAAATGTGGTTAATAATTACTAAAACCTGGATTCTTGTTGACTACAGCTGGCAGATCAGTATAAACTGAGAAGAGCAGATTGTGGTGTTTACTAGCAAATGTGTTCTTTTTTTCAAGTAAGGAAAAAATAGCTTGTCTATGTTAGAAAATATCATAAACATGTGTTTAAATGGTAGCCATAGACAGACTAACATTCTAAATTTGGCCTTTTTTACCTTAAAGTGAAACTGAATGTAAAAAGTGAACATTTGCTATGCCATACGGAACATTAAGACAAATGTTTAATTGTGGCACATTCATTACCCTAAAATACCTTTTTACATACCAGGAAGTGCACAGCTGATTCTCTGGAAGAAAGTATTTCTACAACCCCATAGCTTTATACCTGTAGCGTGAAACCTAAGGCACTGCTGCCTCTGACTGCTATTCTCGGGAGATTTAATATGAGTTTTTGTGACTTTTTTTCTACTTTGCTGGAACTGCTCACATTATTCATTAAAACCTTCCTCTATCAAGATGGCTACCTCTATAGACACCATGCATAACATTCATGGTAAAAGAATTAGCTGCATGAGGACCACATGTTTTACCCTTGATTTGTTCTTAGCCCTCTCCCTGTTTTTAAAAAAAAAATTCATGAAAAACAGTGTAACGCTTTTGGTACAGAAATCTAGACATGAGTTTAACGCCCAGGTGGTTAAAAGTATTTTGCTATTTGTTGGCAAATGTTTTTAGACCTGGACCAGTTCCATTCCAGGTTTGCTAAATCACCCAGCTTCACTTATGAAAGTGTATCTTCTGCAGCATTGGAGAGTTTTAAAAAAATCAGGGCAATTGTCTGTATTTATTTGCCTCCTGAAGTCTTCAGAACCCTGTAAAGGAGTCACAGATGGACTCTCCTCCGAGGCATTGGGATTCTTTCCTTCCATGCTGCAGTCCAAAACTAAGATCCAGAATATGGCATGTTATGTGATTAGGGTAAAATGTTTTTTGTTTTTTTAATCTAGGTGGCTGACCGGATCAGCGACAAGTTCAGTAATTTGTAATCAAACCATTACATGTGTAAAAATTGGGTTCATTCTAAGTAATAATGTAGCATGACAGCCAAGCACCAACTGCAAAGAAGAGTATACAATTTATATACATGTTATCCTGCAGACTCCACTCCATTCCACTTTAAATTTTTATCATTTTTTTATATCTTCATCTCTGTTATCTCCCCCTGCCAGACATTTTGCAAACCTATCTTTTGTGGAAAATGAAAACATCTGAGGATTACTAAAGAGAGTACTCAGTGTCTAAGTTTATATCCATCACAGACCTTGCTGTACCTTACAAAAATATGATCAATGTATTTTTATCACAGGTGCTTGTTTCTATACTGCCAGTATCTGATGTGCGGAAAATTAGGTTTTTTATTTCTAGCATATTTCCTAGTGCACCAATTACTATTTTACTCATGCATTTCTAGTGCCAAGGAGTTGTTTAGTAATCGGCATGAGATTCATTTTGTTAGTATGCAGCTGGACACTTTAGACACAAAACATCTGCTTCCTTTTGTACTTTTCCTGTTGTTTGGGGTAATAGACAATGCCACATAGTACCAAAACTAAATAGCATTTAAATACTTTTATATATTCATAGAAACAAATCAATTTAGTAAAAAAAAAAGATAGCTGCTACAAAGTTATTTTATTTTTATTTATTTTTTTATGAGAAATGTTTCTTTGTATTGCAAACTGCAGACAGCTATTAATTTCCTAAAGTGCCTCAAAAATTTCTTGCACCTAAGACAACATTAGTTTGTAGCAAAATGTACTAGAATATCACTTGTTCCTGCAATTGGCTCACTGTTTATCAAATATGATCTTAATTGTACCCCCTGAACAGTCAAATCAGTGTTCCATTTGGTAATTGGTCTAGATTCCCAAAATTTGGCACATGTTTAATAATCTGTTTTTCCTATTTAAAATGGATTCAGGGGATACCTGTTTTTTAGGTACTATGTTATATTTGTGAGGCTTTAGTAAAGGTAGAAAATGGCATATATTAGAGACACTGGGCCTTATTTATTAAAGCTCTCCAAGGCTGGAGAGGATAACTTTACACAGTAAAGCTGGGTGATCCAGCAAACCTGGAATGGTTTTCTTCAAAATCAGCTATTTTTTAGCAAATGTTTTCAATCCTGGACCAGATCCATTCCAGGTCTGCTGGATTAGCCAGCTTCACTGTGAAGAGTGTATGCTCTCCAGCCCAATGTTATTGAGAAGCCTACAGCCTAAATAGAACAGATACATTTTTAGTATTTGGTTTCCTTCCAATATACATACTGTAGCTAGGCTGGATAATATTGGGCAGAAACAGCCCAAAAGTGATGAAGGAAATTCAAGTAAAAAAAGAATACACTTTCTGGAGAAAATATTTTTTTTTTTATTCTTATGTCCTCAACATCTATATTTTTTTACACAAAGTTTTGGTTCCACTTTGATTGCTTTATGAATCTTGTAAATGCAGGCTTGCCTCATTTGGTTTATCCAAGATAGAACTCTTGATGTATATCTAAATAATGTACAGCAAAGTCTCAATTTTGAAATAATCATGTTGAAAATCTATAGGAGGGGTTTTATACTCCTTTATGAAAAGGGTTAGAAATATAATTGTTGCCTTGTGTACCGAGCTATCTTCTATCAATCTTTCTTGCATTTGGGATGCTCAGGGCCCATTTACATATCGGGAGCAATGCTGGACTTCAGTTCAGAAATTTCCCTCTGTGTTTTTTTTTTTCTGCCACCTGATGTCTTTAATCTGAATGACAAAGCGTCAGTCAGCCCACTTCCTCTGAGCTCAGGTTCTCCAGGACCAGCCTTTGATCTGAAAGTTCAAGAATAGTATACAGTATAGTGATGAACTATTTTTCAGTCTGCTTTTATTTTCCAATAACATACTGGAAAGGTATTTCCCCACTTTTTATTATATCTATAGGAATTTAGGTGAAACAAAATTTTCCCAATGAGATACAAATGGCCAAAAATCCAATGGGTTTAAACCAACTGATTAGATCAGTTCCTCACCTCTGCCCACAGTAAATCTCAGGACTGGATAGACAAAAAATACAAACTGAACATCACATAATTCCTAAGATTTGTTTTTGATTGTTGGCTATTTTGCAGATAGGCACGTGTTTGATTTTCCCAGTTGTGTTAGTGAAAAAAGTAATTTTTTTCTGTATCTAAATTTGTGCAGTTTACATGCTATGCATGTGCTAAATGCTCAGCAAAAATTGTAGTAGCTGAAATCTCTGTTACATAACTGGTGGCTGGAGGAATGAAGACAGTCTTTGAATACACAGGCTTTTGTACAGTGTAGGGATTTAGCCTTCACTGCCCAGGCTTCACGCTGTTCAGTGATTGCAAGAGATGCCAGTGGAAGAAAAACATGTAATTTTCTCAAATTATTCCTTCTTGGCTTCCAGGTATTGCAAACTAGTAACAGATAATGCAGTCAGAGCATGAATAATAAAAAAGACCTGATTGCTTTTTGTGAAAGTTAAGATAGCGACCTTGTCAAAGGGGGCACTGAGAGCTTTTGGAGCCAGATGTTAGATAAAGCAACATTAAACCTGTGAAGGTGTATTTAAAAGCTGTCAGTACAAAGAATATCTCTGGTGCTCTTCAGCACAGCAGTATCATGGGATGTGTACAGTATAAAGACCAGCAGGTAAGGTGAAACACATCTTCGCTATGCTTGAATGAAATTAAAGAGGATTTACCTGTAATAAATGGACATTTTAAATAATGATAGCACATTGATTTTCATGATTTTGGCTTTTTGAATGAACATAAAATGTTTGGTGAGTGATTTTTTTAGTAATGATAATGGGAGCTGATTTACTTGCCAAAGGATTTTGATTTTGGTCCATCTTGAGATTTCAGAACCCGCTGTTCCAACATTGTTTACTGAACCTGCCATTACTCGGAAAGCATCCCTGACAGTTTTTCTACATACTGGCCATGTATTGCTACCTAATCCATGTTTTACCACCTAATCAATGGAAGACTTAAATCGATAATTCTGTGTGTTAAAAATACGTGATTTATGTGCATAGGGGTTGCCTTTTTTTTTCCACTGTCACTTGGACATAACACAAACACATAGCAGAGGTTGGACTAAGTGGTCACCCTTCAAGTCCAAGTTGTAGTCCCAAGTCATTCACACTGAGTCAAGTCTAAAGTCACCAAGAATTCTTCCAAGTCGAGTCCCAAGTCAAGTCACTTCAGTTATCTCTATTTGCCACCATAGAGAAACAGAGCTCTGATCCTGTTCTTGAGCACAGGATCGCATTCTAAGTCCGCTTCTGTTAGACAGCCTTCCTCTCGCCCCCCACCCCGTTCAGCTGTCTGAGGAGAAAACTTAGAATGCAAGAAAGGCGGGGAGGAAGGTTGTGCTATGTTACAGACACACTGCCTTCCTCCCTGTCTTTCTTACATTCTAAGTTTTCTCCTCTGACAGCTGAAGGGGGTAGGAAGTCAGTGTTACAAAAGCCTCACTGCCTTCCTTCCTTCCCCCTTCAGCTGTCAGCAGAAAAAGCAAGTCAAGAGTCGTCCTGCAAGTCGCTGGGGAAAACCCTGAGTTGAGTTGCAAGTCGTGCATTAGGCAACTAATTCGAACTCAAGTCCCAAGTCCTGCAACTCGAGTTTCAACCTCTGACACATAGTAGCCCTCAAGCAAGCCACAATATTTGTTCATATCAAGTATTTATCTGTCAATAAATGTTGGACTAAAAAAAATTAATTTGATGACCCTGGAATGTACTGGCTGATTAAAACTGGAAGTTCAGTTCACTTTTAGTCGAAGTGTGACTCTCTCAAACTTGCTACCTTGAGTGAACCCTTGAAATAGGTTTCTATAGTATTAGTGGTCAATATAAAGCAAAGTAAGTTGTAGGAAAGAAATGTGAAAAATGTTTCTCTTTCTCTGCATTTTGTTACTGCTTAAGGAACTCCTAGCAACTGAAAAGTTTCATGGAACCCTATAATCTAAGTTGTCCAGTTTGGCTGTGATATTATCACATGTTCATGTTTGTTATCTTTTCATTTCCTCCTCTTGTTTACCTAATCAGGTCATCTTTAAACTACTGTCTGGTGTGGCAATCTGATTGCTCAAGATGGTTCAAGAAAGTTGTGCTAACATTTTATTTAGGAAACTCTAAATCCAGAAGGCATATAATATAGCAATATGTATGCAGAGTTTTTTTTTATCTTAATCGTTTCAAAATGACATCTGCCTGCTGATTATTGCACCTGTTGGTAACCTACAAACACATTTTATGCAGTGCAGGTTCTCTTGTTAAGCTTTGTTTCACGTTAAAGGTTCAGGAATTATTTTTGGGTTTGTGAATAAATGGATATTTTATGTCCTGAATTCAATGGTTGTTCTCAATAGTTTAGATTGTTTTTCTTGGTGTGGCTGCATGCCAAGCATTGGTTTGTTTGTTCTATGTCCCTGTGAAATATTTAACTTTTTGTGACAACCTGAGGCTATTACTTATTATCATGAACATATTTTATAATACATCCATAAATAGGCTCTAAAGAAGTATAAAAGTCATCATGATGCTGATGGAGGACTCTGGGTTATAAAAACTGCAACATGATGGATTCATCAATTGAAAAACCTCATAATTGCAGTTCCCGGATGACCAGAATGAATCCTGGGTGAATCGGTACGTACACTATGCAATACAAGTACTTAAAAAATTTGGATTATCCCCATGGCATTAAAGTGTGTCTTTAGGAATCCGTACTCATTCAGCCAAGAGATCATTTGTGAGAGCATGTACCGATATTAGAATAGAAGACCGGCCTCTTAATATGCTTTGCATTTGGCGTTCAGTAGGGTTGAGGTCAGAGCTTTGTGCTGATGTCCGGGGCCAAAGTCATGCTGCAACAAGAGCCTTTCACTGAATTGTTGCTTTCAAGTTTGGAAGCACACCATTATCTCAGTAGTTGTGTGCTGTAGCATTACCAGCAATCTTCAACAGAAGAAACAGAATTTATTAAATTTGTTCTTATAGTTTAGGTATTGTGGTTCAGGAGTCCCCCAATGGACCATATACAGTTCACCTCTGTTCCAGTCACATTAAGAAGGTCCAATCGTCCGATTTTACCATAACTTTTGTGTGGTGTAACATTTAGAAATGCTACCTTTTTATGCTGACATGTGTATAAGGAAATGTAATTAGCATCTCTGAATTGCGAATTCAAAACATAATTATCTGTCAAACCACAGACTTTATTAAAATGAGGCAAAATATTGTCTTGCTGTGATTTCTACCAAGGCATAACGTTCATGATATTCTCATTATTGGACATTGTTTACTAATCTTACAATGAAAAATTATAGATTTCTGATCCCCAAGTATTTTACTACATAGCCTGAGTATACTTCAAGAATGTTAAACCCAGAATTTTTTTTGAGCCGGGTGGGAAGAAATTGTAGGCGGGTGGCAGACCCTGTATTGTGACCCAGCTCATCAGTAACCATCCAAAAACAGCCGGGTGTTTTCTGAAAAGTGCCGGGTGGTGCGCCCGGCTAAAAGGGGCTGGGGAGAACACTGCACTATTTAATTTATAATCATTTTTTCAAAATGTACCCATCCTCTCACAATTTCTGCAAAAACTAAAAATCTTAAATCTATGATTATTTCTGTATGGGAATTAAACATGGAGAGACTCATATTGTTTAGTAAACTAACATCATTATGCAATACTTCTATGCTAAGTATGCACCTACTTTAACGGATGACCATAGGCATAAAAAGTTTCTGCACATTCAACTCGAAGCGTCCTAAGCAGCCATGTTTTTAATGCATGTAGTTTATGAGCTGCAGGGAAATTGTCAATCACTTTGTGAAGGCTCGTCTGTTCTGTCCCTAAGCAGCCATGTTTTTAGCCTTATAAAGTTGGAGCTGGAGGGAAGCTGTCAAGCACTTTGTGAAAGCATTTTAGCTCAGTCTGCTGCTTACATATAAGAACCGTCAACAGCTACCTCTCCAACTTATCACCAGTTCTCCTAATGATATTGGGAGAGTGTTTAGGGAGTAAAACTGTTGTCAGCCACGACAAATCTTCCACTTTGACTTTACCTTGGGGACAGCAGCAGAGGTATCAGAGGACTGAGAAAGACTTGTTTGTTTTCTTAGAAGACAATATTTGCTTTTTTATATGATTAAGAAAATTTCACAAGGTAAAAGGGTCACTCTGAAGCCCAACTAAGCTGAAAATTGAACAAACAATTCTGATAGTATATTGATAAGTGCATGCATACAGCGTATAGAAGACAAGTTGTGGACAGAAAGACATAAAAAGGCAGATTTTACACTTTATAGGACTAAAGAGTGAGAAATTGTAAGAACTCATTCTGCTTTATTAAGAATCTAAAATGCTCAAACGGTCACAGTTATGCATATAGATGAACAGCTACAAGGATGTACAGCTACACTATAGCTTTCTGAATTTAAATATCTAATTTCCTAAGATCCTTATCATTTGCAATGATCAACATGGCTGATTACAGAATTTGCCTTGTTTTGGCCCTAGTTGCGCTTTAGAAGGTTCATAGAGCTAAGAAAAAGTAATGATTGACAGATCCAGTCAATCACAGATGTTTGATGAGGATAGGGAGTAATAAAAAATGATAAGTTTTCTTTATGATGACTTGTGCCACATGTTTGTTAACCTGAGGGTACTTATCTTGCTGCATGTCTTTAGACTGAAAATGTTTGTTGTCTGCATTCTTTTGTCTCAAGTAATATTCAGTATATAGTGAGAGTAAAGGAAGGCTTTCATACAGAATAAATTCTTCTCATCTCGTTCATTTTTTTTTTTTTTTGTTAGGCATGGATGCCTTCCATTTTCCTTTGGACTCTTCTGCGTTCTAGGATAATATATGAATTTGTGATGATAGATTTGATATCTGTGTTTCATCACTTCAGTGTGTGGTGTTCTGATTAGACCTGCTCCCCTCTTAGTATAAAATTATGAATTATTGGTGCAACTGGGTTTAGATGACAGCAGGCCCAGCTCATTTCATCTGATCACCCTGTTATTTTACAACCCAACATGCATCTTGGTTTTATTTGCGATGAATCTGTTATCACTGAAAGTATGGCTGCTGTCAAAGGCTTTCTGCTCGAGACAGAATGATTTAAATGCAGATTGTTTTGTAAAACACTACCTGAACCCTTTCCTGTTTGCACTCCATGTGTTGCCATGGTATTGCAATTTGTTTCGATGACCCAGATTTTGAAGAAGGACTGCCTTTATTTCCACTTTTATTTGCTTCCTTCTTTACATTCCTCTTCATCATTTTCCTTGTGAACTTTGATCAATCATATTTTGGTCAAAGGAAGACTGTGACACAAGGGTTGGTTACTTACATTTTACTAGGATATAATCTGCCTTTTTCCTGGCTCAGCAGGTCATGTTTATTACTAGGTCTACACATTGCATTTGTTTCCCTTTTAGCCATGTATTATTATTAACATTTCCCATAGCAGTCAACCACCTACTAATAGAACAAATGTAATCTTATAGTGTACAATTCACAGAAGCATTTATTAGTAGAAGAAATTGCACAGAGATTGCAGAAATGCTTTAACGCATCACATATGAATATACTCACAAGATATTGTTGATACTCAGGTTATGTCTGTAGATAACTTTACCAGTACAGGAATAATATTATCTTTTATTTAAGTTGCCAACATATTGCACAACGTTGTACAGGAAACAAGGGGCCTGCAGATGACATAAATTGAGCAAACAATGACACTAAAGAACAGGTTTTTTTTTTCTTCGAAAGGGTAGAATATTTACAGACTTAGATTCCTTCTTAAGTCCAGTTTTACCAACAGAAAAAATAAAGTATTTAATTTAAGTGCACCCTCAAAAGCTGGGAAATAGTACATACGGTGGCCAATATGTTATTTGTACCTGCATTGCATTTTTTAGTACATTCCTCCAGTTTTGTCAGGTAGAACATAATAGTTGTTCCCCAAAGGTCTTTCCCACCTATATGGACTTGCCAGAGATCCTTTTTTGTAAAACCATGGACGTTGGTACAGTGTTTAACCTATTTTCCCTTACCCCAACCAGTTATAGCTGCTTCTTTATTTTTGGAAAGGCTTTTTAGCTTTTTATCTGGAAGAGTTTGTGCTCTTTCAACTAAAACATCATTTCTGAGGTTAGGTATTGATATTAGAAGAGAACATCTAGCTTGCACCTTCAACTCAGTTTATCCTGAAGGTAGTCGGTAGGGTAACAAACAAGGCTCTAAGTAGGCCACTGGAATTCTTCCACGCCCAACTCATCAACCATGTCTTTTTGAATCTAGTTTAATTTTAGGGAGGACAATCTTGTTGAAATGGAAAATGGGCTTTGTCCAAACTTTTGCCACGTGGTTAAATCATAACTGTCTTTAATGTTTTTGTATGCCATATTAGTACCGATAGCCTTTAGTGGAATTGCCCTAATTTCATATTTGGTGGCGTGTCCACATACATTTGGTCATAGTGTTTGAACGACCTCTAAAGCCTTCAAACTGCTAACGGTAAAAAAAATTAGAACACTAATTCTTCTATGTTATTTGCTACTGATCACAGCAGTATGATTGTTTTAGCATTGAACCCTATAGAGGCTCTATATTTATTGCTTTAGTACTGCATTTTTTGAAACAAAAAAAAATTTCAAGAATACATTGTTTACCATTGTTATGTATTTGCTCTGTTGCTGTCTCTCAAAAGCAATCTCTTGTAGTTCCCACTCACAGCCGTATTTCTCATCACACCCTAAATCACTGTGTGCTTTTATCTTCCCCCCTCCTCTCTCCTCTTCCCTCTCTCTTCTCTGTCTGCCTTTACTCTCCTCCACACTCCATCTTCTGCTGGAAAAATATACATTAAAGAATCTAGGGATTGGGAAAATAGGACAGATTCTCTCTTAGCCACAGAAACAAAATCCCTGCCAATGTGAATCAGTTGCTTTTTGTTGATGGGTTGGTTCTTCCATTAGTATAATTCATCTGTTTCTCTCTTGACGTGCTATTTGACTGTATGTGCTGTGGGAAGAATGCATTATATATTTGTTACTGTCAGATTCAATTGGTTATCATAACAGAATGATCACTGACTCTGTAGGTGGCCAGATGCTGCTCTGTGCATTAGTCTCTGTGCAGCCACTGTAATTGGAAAGTTTGATCTGCTTACAGTGTTCAAGGATTTTCCGAGCGGCCGGCATTTCTTCCCGTTTGACTATGATACAAATTACTGCAGCATTTACCATAAATTATTTGGAAGGGATCTAAAATAAGCTTGTTTTCCCCAAGTGCACAGTCTGAAGGTGCAAAGGGAAGAAAACCATAGCTTGGGGAAGGGTTATTGTTTTTGCCATTTGTAGGGAATTAATGATTATTAATATTTTTTCGTTATCCTTTATAATTTATTTTGCACTAAAATGTGAAGGCTGCCATTGCAGACTTCTTTCTGAAACTGCTAGTTGCATCATTTTTTGCTGATATCTTGCTGCTCCAATGGCTTTAGTCCTGAGTCACTGACCTTAATCAAGTATGCACATCAGATGTTCAGATATTAAGTGAATTCGCCAACTGCATGCTTGCTCTGGTTACTCAAACTGAAATGACTGAAGTCAGAGAATCCGCATGACAGCAAAGCAAGTAGATTAAATCTTTCTATGTTTTGTCTCGGCACAGGTTTTGTTCAGACAGTGTTGTGTTCTTCAACCTATTTATATGCTGAAGATATAGCCATTAGATTGCAGTTACAAATCTTACCACTGAATGATTCTTTGCTTTAAGGACTGTGCTATATACATGCCTGTTTATCATGAGCTTTGTGTTTTTGCACTGAACAGACATCCCTGATGCTGGCTAAATCTCAGAGAAATGGTAGCAATTACCTAGGAGATTGATTCCCAAGAAGCAGGGGTGTTGCATTGCTCGTAGCCATGTTTCTCAGTGCAAAGTTTTGCAGTTTAGTTGATGATAACTACAGTTTTTATTGATATATTAAAGTGCATCTAAATTGTGCTCCATATCAAAATGCATTTTACATCAAATCAAGTTCTCTAACCCATTACAGTTTCTGACCTTTATTTCAGCTGATGATGCAAAATGTGCACACCCAGTTACTGCCTAAAATCCTTATTGTGCTGATATCTGCAGGGCATAGATGACGTTGGGCACTCCTTTATAGGCACCTACTCTTGGCCTGTTTGCCCCTTAGGCTGGGCTTTTGGTTTTACAGGGCATGTGTGGATTTGGAAATGTCACTGGAGGGAGGGAGAGGGCAGATCCTGAATAGATAGAAGAAGGCCATGACTTGGGCGCGTGTGAGGGCTTTTTGTGGGGTAAGGCTATAAATCTTTGAGAATTGGGAATTTTTTCTCAATGTTGGGTCACATATGGCCACATATGCATTAATGTACTGGTGTGATACCAGTACCAGATGGTGTGTACTGGTTTGTATGAGGCTGCTCTTGGAAGACAAAAGTCTGATGTGATCACTAGATCTCACTCAAAATTTTTAATTGGTACACCGTGTATTTCATCTTGATGGGAAGATTTTCTTTCACCTCCTGTTCAATAGAAAAAAAAGCCCTCTTAAAAAATTGCCTTCTGTGTTGAAAGGCTTTGTTTTGGCAGTTATTTTCTTTAACATGGATACAGATGACTGTTCTAACCCCTCAGTATATCCAAGACAAAAAACAAGGTTTTGGCCATTGATACACTTTAATGCAACCCACCTCGATAAAAGGAAATGCATGCAGTACACACTATGTATGAGACCCTGGAATTTGGCCTACTTTAGTAAAAGCTCTAATTGAACTTTTGTTTGGATGCACATATTTTGTCTTCTATTAGACAATGTCAATGTTAATAATTAAATATAAACAATACAGAATTTCCCATTGAGGCTTAATTATCCTTCCAGGAACCATTTTCTTCTCTTCAGGTGAAAAATGTATTTTGCTTTCCTCCATACCAAATTTGCGCACAACTGTTAATTGTGTTTATCTGTGTGAGTAATGATGGCTGTATAATTGTTTTGCAATAAAAAATAGCGGTGGAATTAAAAGGACAGAAGTTATTTCGTTTGTATAATCCAAAGACTTCCAACATATTATGGTTCAGACACAATTTAATATTGGTCTGATTTGTCAATTCATATTCAAGGATATATTTTATTTGGTTGTAAAAGGACAATGACTTAGATATTATGAGTTATATACTTCTGGGATAACAAATGTTGAACTCCGCTACAGTAGTTCATTACATATACATTTATATCTAATTCACTTCCGAACTTTTATTTCTTGTCAAACTTTCTAAGATTTGAGACTGCAAATTGCCTGAAAGACTTATTTCTAGGTAATGTTTTTATCTAAAGAATGTAAGGTTTTTAAGAGAATCTGTCACTTTATTATCTCTAAATCTAAAAACACAAAATCCTACCATGCTCACCTTTTATAACTGGTCTTGTTGAAATATTTTATTAGCTACCCTATCTTGTATATTAAAAAAAAGGAACTTTAATTACCAATGGACAACAGGGTCCTTCAGAAGTTGGCAGTGGTGCCCTAAGCTGAAGCTAAGTGAACACCCCATAAGATGTCTCTGCATAGTTCTTGGACCAACACCACTTGGTAGAGAAAGCATCATGAAACCAAAGACCTTTTTAGCTTTCTCTAAAGGTGGCTTACTGACTGCTAATATATGGGGAACATTGTACCTTCTCACAAACAATTCAAATAGCATTTTCCCATTGATTAAATTGGGGAAC
>NC_092858.1:123177547-123180158 GCF_032062135.1 Pyxicephalus adspersus
GCAGCGCACAACCTCTGACCACTCTGTCTTGCATGTAAATGAATAGCCTATACAAATCCATGCTACAATAATCGTATTAATATAACCGGTAGAGGAAGAAAAACTTATGTGATGGAAGAAAACTGACTGCACTTTCAGAATCCGCATACCTTTTATAGTGTTAGCAGGCTTAAAAATTTAGGTCAACCAAAAATTTGTTCAAAATTGTTACCCAGTGTTATTTATAGCACCTGAAAATTATTTTGGGGTTCCTTAGGGGTAAAAAAAAAGTTGACAAGCTCACGGGAGTGCATGCACATCTGTTGAAACCAGTGCAATTTGTCATGGTAACAGAAGAGTAGTCAGAAGAGTCAATGCTCATACCTCTAAACCGGTAGTCTGGGAGAAGCACTACACTAATTAATGTTTATCATAATAAAAAAACAAAAAGAAAAAACATTTGTGAAAAAGAATTCAAGAAGAGTTTCCTTGAAATAGCATGCTGGAAATAAGCACTGTTTTTGTCTAGAATGTTTAGTGACTATTCCATTCAAGGAAAGCGACACTGAACGCTGTACGTGAAATAATGTGCATACTTTTAATAATGTACATACTATATGAACTAAGCAGGCAGAGAGGGGGATGAGTTGCTCATATAACACATTCATATGTTTAAATTTCCACTTGAATTCCTGGGCTCTATAAACAAGCTTTCTAGCAGAGTAGCTGAGGATTGCAAAGTAAACCAAGTGGGCAATCAAGAGCTTAAAGCGGAACTAAACTCAAATTTTGAAACATTGCAGTTGGGTAGGTTATTTATTGTTGAGCGGACCTGTAATGTCTCTTGCAAGAAAACAAACCTTACCTGCCTGATCACAATTTTTTAAATTACACTCATCTGTTTTGTAAAGGATGTCAGCATCCTAACACGGTCGTCTTCAAGGTTCTAGTTTTTCAGCCACCTTGATGGGCCATGCTGGAATGATCTAACTCATATGCATGAATGGGTGTTCATTCATTCCAGGCAGCCAGATTTACCAGGATCATACACTGAGCCGCACATACGCCAATCAGGATACATTGATGAAAAAATTGCCACAAGGCAGGGATGTTTTATTATTTCAAAAGAGACGTTACAGGTCCTTTCTGCAATAATGAACCTGCCTGCTCACAATTTTTTAATTCAGCTCTGCTTAAAATATCTTGGCAGAAAATGTAAATATGCAATATTAGTACTTTGCTTATAGCAGTCTCTGCAGAATTGGAAACTGGTGGGTCTTGTTTTGTAATTCATGCAAGTTTGACATCTTTAGAAAAGCTGCTAATGTAGCACAGGGCATAAAGAGATTTAATTTTTTGGAACAACGTGTAAGGATTTTTAAAGATGTTTCAGTTAAACTGATAGTAGTTCAGGTTGAAATGAGATCTATCAGACCCAGCTGCTCAGTATGAAACGTGCAGGCAAACAGTGCTTCTCCAATTATTGTATAATGACTTGTGTGTGCGCTCATTGCACCTCACAGATTCAAATCTACAGTCTAACTCATGTTGTTAAAAATATTTATGTCCCTGACAGTAATTTAACTATTCTCCTTGTGAGCCTTCTCATCCATACAGTAATTAGCGTGCAACACGCAGAATTTCCGTATGTACCTATTTTATACTTAGCAGCCCCGGTTAGCCAAGTGAAGTGATACACTGAATATTTTAAGGGTTGTTTTTTATAGTAAGCTTTAGAAAAGGTATTTAATAGGCCAAATAAAGCTGTTTATTACACAGGTACAGATAAATATCTGAAGATAGTTCTAATTAACTCTTGTGCTAACAACTGCAGACAAACTCCTAAAGTAGTACACCTTTAGAGGGTAATTTACTTCTAATTAGAAATGATTACATAGGAATAATGAGTAAACAATTGTTGGATTATCCTAGTTTAATAGAACCACTACTTTGTTTAAGCAGATAAAGAACAGTTGATGTGCCAGAATCATACTATGCTCCTACCTCCCTCTATACTTCTCCTCCTCTCCATAACTATTATTTGTGTACAGGCAGAGAGCATACGAAATGATCAGCCTACATAATTTCCACAAAAATCAAAAGTTATATTTTGTATTTGTCAAACAGACGTCATTATTAGGGTTTGTATAAGCTGTAAAGGTAAAGTTTATTCTTCTATTTTGCCTTCATAAAACCTTCAATTAAAATGTTTCTGTTTTTTTTTTACATACCATATCTTAGATCTACAAATATTATCATAAAGACTTCTGTACATAGCTTCCTGACCAACTGATGTGTTTTATCTGAAGTGCTGCATCTTCTAATGTACACTGTGAGAAACTGAAATCAGAATAAGCAGAGTCAAAATCAAAATCAGTCAAAATCAAAGTGAGTTCATTCAGTTCTGGAGAGGAAACCATACAACTGTGAAAGATAAAAGAAGAGGCAGAGGCTCGGCATTCATATTTCTTCTTTAACTGCTTTGACTTTAAACAAATGTAATATATATTTTATATGCCTAATTATATGTAAACCTAATGTTTCAAGAACATTGTGGGTCAGGAAACACTTTTCAAACTGGTAACCAGTTCATACAGTTGCAAAGTGAAGCATTGTTTTTAAACTTTGTATG
>NC_092858.1:123182081-123190082 GCF_032062135.1 Pyxicephalus adspersus
TAAATGGTCAGGAGGTGTTGGAACATAAATTAGGAACATAGGGAGTCCTTGCTCCTGTTTCATATATTCAATACAGTGAATGAATGTCATCACTCAGGAAGGGATGTGTGTTATTGGCAAAACCATCATATGAAAAGTGGAAAAAATGCAGACATTACATATAGTTCTAGTAGGCTGCAAATTATATTTTAATTTTAGGTTTAGTTTAGTAACTTTAGTTTAAAATCAGCAGGGACTCTGTAGATGGAAAAATGGTACAAAGAGTAGGGTAAGAAAAGTCAGATGTCTTTTTTATTTGTCCTTCATTTCATAACATATGAAATCATCTTTCTTTTTCCTTGTTTTGTGATCTCTACAATCTAAAAAGCAGTCTTGCATTCCAAGTTATCACTAATGGTGTAAACAATTCTAACTGTTTCTTGACCTCAGAAAAAGGAACCACAGCACTTTTTAAATTTTTAAAATGAACAAGTCCTAATATAGCCTCTATTTAGCATACAGTAAAACCATATCTTAAGGATCATATTATGTTTAACCTCCAGTCCTAGTGGTGTGGAGCAACTTCATTCTAGTCTAATAGTTTTTCATTGATTCTGTCTACTGTTTAATAAAATTGGACCAAAGTAACTTGTTCAAGGTCGCCGGCCTTTGTCAGAAATGTTTGAAAGGGAACATTATCACTCAGGTTTTTCCTGTGCCGAAATGTGGTATAATAGACAGAAGCGCTCTGATAACTGCAAGGGTTGACGTGGAATGTTAAGCCTGATCCCTCTCCCTGCTCTGTGAGGAACTGAAGACAGATATGATGTTTCTCGGTATCAGTAACTGACACTATATAATTACATTTCATGTGCGGCCTCATGTACCTATCTGCTCGTTGCTTGCAGGGTTCAGCTGTTGTTATTGGCTGTGTATTAAACCTGCTGGCATATTGTATGGGAATTTATTGAATTCTAGACTTTAGGATTAGATGATTAAAGCACAGCCTTAGTTGCAGTCATCTTTATTTTGCTTACTGAACTATTGATTTTACTATAATGGAATTTACTCTGAAAATATTTAAGCATCATTGCTTCTTGTTTTTTTTTTTTTTTTTTTGCACAGTTATATTCTATACAGGTGTGAGATAGTATTTGTCCTTCATCTTGGCTTCTTCCTAAATAGCTCCTAAAATGTGACATGACCTTTATCTTGTTGTAAGGTAAAATATGGTTAAGTTCACTCTGTATTTAGTAGTTGCTTTTCCTTTCTAGCTGGACCCATCCTGTAAAAGGGGCTTTTCCAGCTAACCCCATCTCATAGAAGTTGCTTTTCTTTTTTCTTTTAGCTAGACCCATCCTGTAGGTAGAGGTAGGTTTTGTTTTTTGTTTTTTAGCTTAAAAGGTTTTAGACATTTTTATGTCCACATAAATGTGTTATTTTTAACAAATCACACACAACCTTTTACATGGTATCTCTATTAAACTTTTTAAACAATTTACCAGTCCTCTAGAACAGTCTTTCTCTGCATTTTTACCCCTGATGAACCCTTGAAAATATTTTCAGGTTTGGGAAACCCCTAAGAAAACCATGGAAAGTCTACAGTTAGGTCCATAAATATTTGGACAAGGGCAACTTTTTTCTAGTTTTGGTTCTTTACATTTCCACAATTAATTTTAAAAAAACAGATCAGATGCAGTTGAACTGCAGACTTTCAGCTTTAATTCAGTGGGTTGAACAAAAACACAATCACTTCATTTCAGGGACTCAAAAGTATTTGAACAAATTAAAAACCTAAAAATAAAATGTTCATTTCTAATACTTGTTTGAAAACCCTTTGCAATGACAGCCTGTAGTCTTGAATCCATGGACATCACCAGATGCTGGGTTTCCTCCTTTTTAATGCTCTGCCAGGCCTTTACTGCAGCGGCTTTCAGTTGCGATGTTTATTGTTTTTGCAGCTTAGGGATGGCTTGTTTCATGGAGAGCTCCTTTGACCGCATGTTGTCTGTTCACAGCAAAATCTTCCACATACAAGCACCCCCCTCCAAACCCAAAATCAACTCCAGGCCTTTTGTCTGCTTAATTGATAATGACATAACAAAGGAATTGCCCACACCAGCCCATGAAATAGCCTTTGTCAATTGTCCAAATACTTTTGAGCCCCTGAAATGAAGTTATTGCGTAAAAAAATAATGCTTTAGTTCCTCACATTTTTATGCAGTCTTTTTTGTTCAACCCACTGAATTAAAGCTGAAAGTCTGCAGTTCAACTACATCTGAGTTGTTTCATTTAAAATTAATTGTGGTAATGTACAGAACCAAAATTAGAAAAAAGTTGTCTGTCCAAATATTTGGTTCTGTATGTAAAAAATACACCCTACATTAGTAGTCTATGGAAAGAATGCCCCCCTTAACTGTGATGGGTGGAAATCTACCTGTACAGATAGCCTAAAATAGCTTTAGTGTCATGTGTCTTATTGCATAACAGATAGTCAAAAATAGTTTCTTGGTGATATGTCAAAAGTTAACTGAAATTTGATTGGTGACTAAAGGGTGGTGAGCTTCATGTATTAGATTGCCTAATTGTATTTGCCAAATTTGAAAATGTATACATATCTATCTTCCATACAAATGTTGTTCCTTTTAATATCCAGAGCTGCTGTCATTTGCAGATTTAATGAATGTGAGGGAAATTATTTTACCTTTTTATTTCTTTACCTGTACATGATTGACCTCATGAGAATTCATCCTGCCTAAACTTTCAACAATGTACTGCAGTATAACCAGAGGCAAACACTTGAAAAGATTTTGATTGGATGATTAAATTTGCATTGTTCAACCTTGATCAAACTTAATATTTGCTCTGGATTTCAGTGCATTTTCATTATTGTTTCATTTTGTTTAAAGTCCCTAAGTGTCAGAACTGCTCAAACAAGACAATTGTCTGGATAAGGAAACTTTATCCCACTTTATGTGAAGCCTCTTATGTCTGGATTTTGACAAAACTACTAAAAAGTCTAGTTTGATTATGCCAGTGCAAGCTTTTCAGGCTTTTACATTTTAAATGTGCTATACTTATTTTCCCTGCCTAAATCCTTCTGAGTCTGTCGGCTTCTTTATTGTTCCTCATTACAGAATGGTCCCTGTCAAATACCTGTCATAATGTAATCTCATCTGAGGCTGCAGAGGCTGAATTTATGAATTACGGCATCTGTTGGCAAAGTATGAGAGATGAGCCCTTCTCTAACAATATTTAGGAGTAGGTAGGAAGGATATTGATATGTGCAGCTTCTGAGCTTTAATATCTTCATCTCTAGGGGCAGGTGAAATTTAGGCGATAAAAGCAAAGTTTTAGTATGTTTCATTTTATGTAAAGTGTGGGTGTAGAGAGAAATAAAAGACCCAGTTTTAATCTAGTTCTCTATTTACTAAAATTTTCTATAAGAGACTGCAACCAGCCATGCCAAACTTTATTACGTAAATATAATTACACACTCATGAGCCAGGTTACCCTTATTTTACAATTTTGTTCCCTGGCCATGTTGGAAATAAATATTTTCAAGTACCTCAAATACTATAGGGTGTGTATTTAAAGCTGGTGCTCCAGCTACTCTTCATGGCCTTGATGCCAGCCAAGGTCATGGCAGTGGTCAGGTATATCTTTTGTGACCTGTGACTATCAGTGGAGCTTTACCAAGATGATGAGTTTTGAAATGATTATTTTTCTTAATCTTTTTGGTTTTTAAAATATGGTAATAGCTTGGTTTTACCTTTAGGTATAGATAGCTATAAAAGAAAACAAGCTTAAAGCAAATAATAAGGATTGCTGTAATGTTAAATCACAAATACTAGCTAGGGCCAGTGCTAGTTTCTTTTTTTTGTCAACAGTCAAAACATGTAATCAACAGCTACTGAAAATGTTACTTACATTTTATCTTACATATCAAGTTGATTTCTCAACTTTGATTGCAATTTCAATAATGTATAGAATCCAGTTTTATGGATAAAAAGCTAAAAAAGGAACAAAAACGCAAATTTCCTTTACCACCAAGATAGGGTGAACATTATATCTGGGCCAGTTCACTTTTTCTCTTGGTTATTGGAAATTATACTCTGAAAAAAATTAAACATTTAAATAAAACAAATTTTAAACACACATGGACACACAAGGATACACCCAGTAATGTCTTGAATTCTGCTAAAGTCTTCTTTCCTTCTCCTCTTTACTCCTAAGCAGCCATCTCAAGTGACAGCATCTTTGGCTCTTCCACATGTAAACACATGCAATTTTTATAAAAGATGGTTTCCAGCGACAAAGAGTGATGGATGAACGAACGAGCACTGTACACACAGCTACATTTTGTTTTGTAGAAAGAAGAGAATGACTGAGCAGCACCATGCTGTGATCAACCCCCATGACTTGTATAGCAGTCGTTTCCCAACGGCCATTCATGAATATGTCATGTCGCCCAAAAGGAGTGTACCATGTACAATGGCCATGGTTACATAAATCTTTGTTTTGATGTTAATTAACATGGTGGAGAGCGTTCTTATTTGCAGATGATTGTTAGGAATGGGAATACCTCTGCTGTGGAACTCCCTAAACAATGGTGGATCCAGTTGCTTGTATACAGATATCTCAATACCTCCTCACTTCCAATTGAGGAAGTTCAGCCAAATCACTTCATTAATTTTTTTTTTATTGTAATATATGTTTACATATATAAATATATTCGTTTTTGATCCAGAACTTATATATTGACATGCCAAAAATTGTCCAATTTAATGAAATCATACTTTGCTCTCTTACTTTGAATCAGAAATGCAGTCCTATGTCCTAATTCTTCTGTGCTCCAAGAAGTCTCAACCTAGATCCATTGCTAAACTTTACCAAAATCCTAAGCAATGTAAAAATACCTAACATAATTTACACCTAAAATATCAAACCTTCCATATACAGATAGTGACGGTACATATCTGTTATTTCTCAATTAGTTTTGCTCCTCCTCTTTGCTGTAATTTCTGCAGTCAAGGCCGATCCTCCCTCTGTCCACAATATATGGAATTTCAAGAGGTGTACAGGTTTAAGCCATTTAATGCATTGCTATTTTTAGATTTAGTTAGCAGGTAGATTTAGGTAGCAGTCTTTTTTGTCTCCTTTAGATAAAATATATATACTTATAAAACATAAGCATGGCAAATCTGTGACCAAATTTGTGGAAAGAGATTTGCTGTGGTCAGATTGTCCACCATGGCAGGTCTGAAACCAACTCATATATCTTTTTTTCTGGTTTAAAATGTAATTTTGCACATGACCTATTTTGAGATCATTTTCTGTAGAATTATGATTTTAACTGCATAGCTCCTAAATAATGCTGGCTTAAATCCTTTTAAATAAAGTATGGCTGAAAGTGCAGTTCTTGCAGGCTGATGGTAAAATTTTACCCTGCTTGACTTTGTGCAAAGGGAAAAAAAAGAAAATTGAGTGAGCATGTCATAAAGTCATTTAGAAGGCTAATTTCAGAAACTCTAATGAGTTTGCAAAGTATTTATGATGGTGCCTCTGTGTTATGATTTATATTGAAGTGTTCCTTTGAACGTCAGCCAAAAGAGATGCTTTAAGCAATCGCATTTTCTCTGTTCTTATGAAGATCTGAGGCATATTTTGAGTTCAATCCATTGTGCACATTTAGAACTGCTCTTAATTATTCTGCTGAACAGTTTCCTATGACTTGCATTATGTTCTGTCACTCATAATGGATTCCATGTGAGGAAACATTAGACCAGCTAATATGGACTTCAGAGTAGAAACCCCTGCTATGACCTTGTATGGGTCATTACATAAAGATTGCACTTTGGCTTCAAATTCTACACATTTATCAGCCCATTGTCCACAGAGTCTAAATGCCTAAATGTAGCTGCTGCAGGATGAACTACACATTTTATGCAAAAAAAATTAAGTATTATATAATTCTCTCTGCAGTTGTATCCTTCAAAAAAGGAACTTCAGTCCATTTAAAGAGGAACTAAAGTCAAAATTTCCTGTTGGCATCAATAGATTTGCCACACCATTATTTCCTTTAGGAACAAACTCCTGTTTAAAAAAAAAAAAAAAAAGGGCAGCTAAATTGGTTTTAATTTATAATAGACCCTGGGTCAACTAGTGTTCTGTGTACTGGACTTGGCTCCCCACTGTTAGGATATGTTAGGTCCGTGTATGTAGAACAGGGACCAAGTTTCTAATTGCTTAGCAAACAAACCCAAATGATTTTCCTGGTTCTTTTTCATTTTTTCTTTCTATTAATATACTTAGTCTCTCTTAACAGGATATGACCTAAAGATTTATAATGGCTGCTACCAAGTATAAAGCCACATTCCTAGAAAATGGCCACTGAAGAAAACCGTTATTACTTTTTTCCAGTGACAATAGGAAGATGTGAACAATGTATATATTATGCTTGTTTTATGAAGACGAGAAAGTGAGCTGGAGGCACTTTGTCCCTATAGAAAACAGCAGCAGTCATTAAAAATTGGTTGTTCAGTGATCTGACAACATCAGGGGACAACTTTACAGACACTGAAGTCCTAAATGTAGCTTTAGAGACATTCCAGGCCTCTGTTGGCTTGCAGTGTTCTGCCACAGGCGCAACCATTTCCCCAAACTATTCCATTAAATTGACTGAGGCAGGTAGCATAACCGTATGAGCAATAGGAAGTTTGGTTTACATGCTAATTGTGAATCAGGATATCAACATTTTTCCCTCTTTCCTACTTCAACAGGGTTGGTGTATTTTTTGTTTGCTTTTTAGCTTTATATAATGCTTAGTTGAGTAATTAAAGTAGGTAACTACCCCAACTTTGCATACTAAAATGTTTTCAGACCACCGGTTGGTGGTCTGCGGCTTTAGAACAGTCCCTCATTCACCTCCCTATCTATAGGCATTGTTAAGAAATTATTTTTCAAGTTCACAACAGAGGTGCCAATGTTTTCCCTATTTCATTCTATTGCTTCGGAATCTTGTCTTAACGCAGCAGGTTTTTCTAAGCTGTTAGTAACTAACTGAAGCCCATTAAAGACTTTTTGCTGAAATTTTTGGGAATTAATAACTTACATCTATAGAAGTCAGTGGGGTCTTGGTTTTTTTCTTTGCTTGATAAAAGTATGTAAAAACTTTATTGTTCTTAGTCTGGGCACAAGTGCACAATTTAAAGGCAGGAGTTCTTCTGTTGCTGTATAACCTATAGTGATATATCGTAGTAAATCATTGTATACAGTGTATACAATTTCATGTATGCTATCCTAATAAAACTTGATTTGTATTCATCTCTTAAGGTTCTACTTTAAAAAGTAATAATGTACAGTATGCAAGAAAAACACGTGAAGCATTATTACACCATTCCGTGCTCTATTTATTTCGCATAAATACTTGCTGCACAACGAAGCTCACAACCAATTTCCAGGAACTGTAATAGTCAGTAGCACAAGGCAGGAGAGATCAGAACAATTCAATTCATTATAAATGTTTCATGTAGACTAAATTAGAATGGGAAGTAAAGCAGCTGAGAAAATGGATGGGGAGTTAGGAGAACTGTTCATCTAAATCCAGACTGATAAACAGCATCTTTTTCCTATTACGTTGTTGCCAACAGAAGATAAAATCTATTTAATTCAAATCATCTGTTTGTTTATATGCAAATTCATGCGGCACAGGTTGGACATAAAGACCTAGACAAGAAACTTCAATGGACCACACCAAACCGATGTTTATATACATGAAGGTCGGAGTGAACCACTTGGGAATACATGATAAAGGATCAAAAGGTCTAGGAAAAGCAGGCAGCATGGGGGATAGAATCATCTGCTCATACACATTTTGTTAAAGATTTGATCAATCTGTTTAACATACATTACAGACAACTTCCTGTGAGGGTTTAAATAAACAATCCATTTAAATCCCATTCAATTGAGTAGGACCTCACACTACACAGTTGTTAGGCCTGCCAAGTTTTTTTCCCCCCC
>NC_092858.1:123190971-123198635 GCF_032062135.1 Pyxicephalus adspersus
AAAAAAAAAACAAATATGAGTTTCTGAAATGATCAACAGGTTTGTTTATTTTTTTAACAGAACAAAAATTCCTAAGGATATATAATGGGACCAAATACAAAAATGTTGTTAAAGGTTATGTCAAATAAGCAAAGAGCAATTGGGCGTGTTTAAAATTCCAGGCAGGTTTGAATATACCATGTAGTTCAGTTATATTTTTATTATTCATTTCAGTTTCTCTTTCACTTTCCACAGTAAGTCTACATTTGAATGTTAAGTAGGCACCAAACTTTGACCACACTTTCTGGTGCAAACTAAATTGTCCAGTATTCTCCCCAGAATTGTTTTTAAGCTGGGTAGAAGTCACTGTAGGTGGGTGGCAGCCCCTGTATTGTGACCCAACTTCTCAGTAACCAACCAAAAACAGCTGAGTGGTTACTAAAAAATGACAGGTGGTGTGCGCAGCTAAAATGGACTGGGGAGAACACTGTTGTCTGGTCGGACACATCTCTACTTTTACTTTTGGGAGCGTAAGAGCGAGTGTCAATAATCATCAATGTATATGGCACCGAATTGGGAAGGCAAGAGCATATTTTAAGTATGCAAAAAATAATTTAAGGGAATTTACTGTATATTAGAAAATCGCTTTGAAATCATAACATACCCGGGCATATGTCTAGATAATGAGATGAAAAGGTGCAAGATGTTAGGTGCTTTAAATGTTTTTTTACTCTAATGATTAAGTCTTGCATAGCAGCACGCTAATTCTAGTTTCCAGAATATAATGTCAGATTAGCTGTGAAGTTACAATTGACGTTTTAGGCCACTGCCATCAGCCTTTTCTGGGCATTGATCACTACAACAGCATCAAAGTTTGCTAAATGTAAAGAAATGTTGCTTTTTAAATATTTGCCTTTGACTGGGGCAACTATAGCTGTTTTTTCCAATCCATTTAGCATTTCCGATCTCCCTCCCTGTCAAAAATTGCGACTGGCTTTATGAACCAATAGGAAAGCGAACATATGGAATGGAACATACCATGCGGACACTAAGGAGATCTGCATGTTTCTTTCTTGGCGTTTTGGAAGTACCAGGTGATTCTGGCTACATATTAAGTATTTAAGCAGGCATGTGGGTCAAATTTTATTGAAAGTTGCATTTTCTTTGATATGCATATATATACCTCCATCCTATGTTGGTATTCTCAATAAATAATGGAGGCATGTGAATAGTTTGTAATGATATACTATGTACATTGGAAAGAAAATGGGTAGATACAATAACTGAAAGCACATAAACTCCAAGAAAAAAATTGCAGTTGTAAGTCATTAAAAAATAAACAATAAATGTATTTGGAATTCAGTAATTATAAGAATTTGACATAGTCAGCTTCTATACAGTAGCACTCAGATGGGAGAGGAAGGGGCAGCACTTGGGGCCTATCAAGTGTCTTCATGCACATCTGCTGACAAGGGTGCAGAAGGGTGAACTCGCTGATCTGTTTCTACTCCTTTATTTCTAAATAAAAGGATTGCAAGGAGAACATGGCATAATATAATGAGGATTATGTAACAGTGCTCACTTTTTAATTGATCCTTACATAGTGTTTTTTACCTTCCTTCTTTCTGATGTTTTTGTTTAAATATTTATCGATTAATGAGGCTTGTTGTGTATGTGACAAAAAAGCTTTTAATGAGTAATAGCAAAACAATAAAAAGCTCAATGTTGGATGACTTTCATGAGAATTTTGTTGCATATTAGATCTTATTTCCCGTTTGTGCTCAGATTAATTAAAATCCACAATGATCATTTAGTGATGTGTCAGTTTTTTCTTCCTACCGACATTTCCTTGGGAACAATAAAGCCCTGTTTCTGGGTTTGGATGGAGGACTTCAGATAAGGTCACGGTAATTGCTGCCTTATGGTGTGTTTGTTTTGCTGAATTTAGTTACAAATGAATTGTATTGAAAAATCCAGTGGTACACAGCAATTACCCTGCTGTAACTGAATTGCCTCTTGATTCCTACCGTTTAATAGCTCCTAGCAGATTTTAGTTTGTGTCTCCTTCATGTAAAGGCAGCCTTAATATGATATAAAATTCCTACAGAGGGGATTAGAATGTAATGTGTCTAGGTATTCATGTTATATGCTATATATTCTATGACATTAGTGTATATTTATGCCAAGGTGTTTTCTCTATAGACACTCTCTTGGTAGCATTTGTCAATAGTGCAGACATTGCCCTTGGCAGTTGTCTGTTGCTTCTGGCAGTTGTTAGCATAGCAATTTCAGAAATAAAGTGAGCCTATTTTATCATTGACATTTTCCTACTTTGGTTTTCTCTTGTGCTGTAAATCATATATAATAAAATATAAAAAAACATCCTACAAAAAAGACATATGTTTAAGACTTCTGTTCATTTGCCATCCGCAGTACTCCTGTGTAGGTGAAAAATAAAAGTGAATTTGCATAAACTAAGTATTTCAATTAAAACTCTTCTAGGTACCTGAATATTTGCAAAGAAACTGTCATATTCCTTTTTTTTTGTTGTTTTATCATCTTTAGCCTTATGATAATATTTCTTCTATTTTGAGACTATGGGCCTGATTTATTAAAGCTCTCCAAGGCTGGAAAGGATACACTTTTATCAGTGAAGCTGGGTGATCCAGCAAATCTGGAATGGATCTGGTCCAGAATTCAAAACATTTGCTAGCAAATGACTTTGAAGATATCAAAAAAAAGCAGACAATTGTATCTCTATCTGGTGAAAGTTCAGTAAATTATAAGCTTAAACTTTAGCCCAGTTGCCAACCCTAAGATTAATCAACATGAAAAAGTACCAGGAAAAGTAGGGATTTTAAGGCAAATTGTTACAGTTGTATTTATAGTTTTAATTTAAGTTAATTTAAGTATTGCAGTACAATAAGCTCATACAGTTTGGTATGACCTCGAACTTGAGTTTTAGTCAATACCAATTTGGAGAAAGCAATTCTATATTTGCTGGATTACCCAGCTTTACTGATGAAAGTGAATCCGCTCCAGCCTTGGAAAGCTTTAATAAATCAGGCCCTATGGAAGGACAAGGAGAGACCGTTGTATTGCCCCTTTTGCTTGTTGGGCCCAGAGGTCTTTTTATAGCAATCCTGATCAAGCCATATAGTCATCTCTACCTACTGGACCAAAAGATCTTTTGGTTGCTATTTTTATTGGAATATTATACTGGACTTGAAGGTAATCTCTGTAATGGGGCCATAGAAAGAGTTACTAACGGAGGTTGTAACCCTTTACCAGTTTATCTATAACAAAACAAAAAAAATCTTTAAGTACACCTAAAAAATCTTCACTCATAAAAACAAATTCCAAAATAAAATATTATTGTCCTAAATCACTTTGTGATTTGCTGTACTGTTTTCTATTTAAGTAGCCTTATTAGAAGAATCAGTGTAGAGCAGCTTTTTACCCATTAGGAGCCCTAGAAATATTGTTCAGGTCTTGGGGAACCCTTGAAATAATTTTCAGGTGTCACGGAACATCTGCAAATATATTCATTTATTGAAAGTCAGGGGGGGGGGGGACCTCATAAATTTGTTGGTCAGTGGGAAAAATTTCCCCCCTTCCAGTGGTGGATAGAATACCAACTTTCTAGACAACTGAAAACATCATCAGAGTTGTGCAGTTGGCTCTGCCAGGTGGTATTGGCCCCAGAACTATGCAGGCATCATCAAATGAGAGGTTGGTTAGCCACAGTTCTAAGGACCCCTAGAAACAACTTGAGCAATCCTGTTTGAGAATGGCTGCTGTAAAGGATATACCCGATAAGTCATATGACCCTGGGAGGAGATTTACTGTGCAATCCTATTAACAGTTGTGGTATATGAAGCTAATGTACTGCTAATGTAACTCAATGACTCAATTTTTTCCCCAGCCAGTGTTGTTTTAGCAATTTCAGCATTTATTAATATGCAGGCAGTAAAAAATTCATCAATAATAATATAATAAAATGAGGATATTACTTGGATATTTTCACCTCACTGGTGGACTGAAAAACAAAATGAAATATTGTTCTTAGTTTTAAAAAATAACTTAGTAATAACTTAAATAACAAAGAAATTACCAGACTATATAAGTATTTAGGTATTTTTTATGAATGTGAATTACTGTACCCAAGGCACATTCACATGCAAGTTCCAGTTTTAGGTGTGGCTGACTTTTTTTCAAAGATGAAAGAACATCTTCAGCTGAAGTCATTGTAGTAATGTGGTTGGAATGAGTCCCGGTGTTTGCTTTTTGGTATAAAGTATTTTCCCATGGTAAGCTAGATACTATTGTGCTCATATGTTTTTCTTTTCTCTGGTTAACAATGTGTGTTGGTTTCTTTTAGTATTTACTGTCAGGGGACCTGTAATACATGCAAGTACAGGAACATAAAAAAGCAATCTAGTTTAAAAAAAAAAAAAAAAAAAAAAAAAGACATGGAGAAATGTATTCAAGCCAATGTCTAAATGGTTTATTAACTTTGCATTACAATGTCCAAAGTCTAATACCATGGAGGTAACCCAAAATGTTTTTAATGTCTACTGATCTAAACTGGGGGGGTTAGGACCACACTGTGCAGGCAGGTATCCCTTGTTGGTATAACATTTTGTGAGGATTATTAAGGTTCCTGTATTGTAGTAGGTGCACAGGATTGTAAGTATTCCACTTAAAGTGGAAGTAAACCCAAAACTAACACAAAACAAAAAATCACACCTTCAATCCTGCAGATTAGTCTGGAGGTTTTTTCCATTGGGTCCCGTTATCTGTCTTCGGCCCGGCGTAAAGGGAGTGTCAGGCGTTGACATGTTCTCCTCTTTTCTTTTGTGTTGTTCATCCTACATCACCTGATCTCGCACTGTGCAGGCACAAGATGGGGTGGCGTAGAATGGAAGAAAACTTGTCGATCTAACTGCTATCTTTATCCTCCCTAGCGGTATGAATAATGAAGATTTTTAAATGTAAAAGCGGTACATTTAAAAATCCTCATTTTAAATTTCTCGGCCAGTCTCGCCTACCTGCCTAACGGTACTTTCGAGCCTAAGACTCGCAAAACAGATCTGCTTCCCCTGGCCTCGCGTCCCCAATGTTCACACGCCGGGGACACAGATGCTTATATGATATCCAATAGTTTTTGGTGGTACCAGTGCTTTAACCTCCGCATGCCCCCACCATCATTGTATATATTTCATATGGATGTTTATTCTCATTAATGCTCGTGTAAAGTATACAAAGCACTGTGTATATTCAAACATTTTTTAAAAATGCAATAAATATACGTGCCCTTTTGTTGGGTAGTTTATGGCTGACACCAGTTCACTTTATTGGGTATTCAGGGTTTAATTAATTACTATTAGCTATCCTTAGTCTCTGATTTTTATACTGTAACAAAAGTAGGAACTAGAACATTGTGTATTGTATTTGAAAGGTTACATTTGGCTGATGGTGTCTTTTTTTTTTTCCTTTAGACAACTGTTCTGTACCATGGCTCAGTGTCAGCATTACTTTTGTTTCAAACACTACTGATTAGTGCACAATCAGGCATTGTGAAGGTTAACTTAGTTCCATGGATTTTTTAATCCTATTTTCTGTTTAATTACTGCACTATTTTTAGTGTTAAAATGCTTTATTGTGTTTCTGGAATGGTTACCTTACAAATGCAAATTTTATTTTTCTAATGGCTGCCATAGAAAGTATTGTAGGATTGGATAATCACACCATGATACAACTTGCACACCTCCCATGAAACAAATTTTAACCAATAATTCCCCATTTAAAATACTTTTAACAATTTAATTGGCATTTTTGTGAACCCTTTACTTTGGATTCCTGCACAATTCAACCCAAACGTAGGTAATTTTAAGTGCCACCAGGAGCCAGTAAAAATCTACCTTGTGATAACTTTTTGTTTTCCGAGTTACACTTTAAAGCTAAACTTTTTTGTATGTAGACATTCCTATTATGTAACCTCTGTATATGTGCAGTGTGAGGGCACTTCAGTCCCCAGCAAGTGTCCTTGCTGAAAAGAAAACTGTAACTGCAGCCAACCTGCCATGCAAGGATATCTCTGCTGCTTTGATTATTCTTTATGTGTGCATGTCTGCTACTTTTTGGATTTAACTTCCTAAATCATTAAATCATCTGTGATCAAAAAGGAAGCTCTAACATGAGAAAGTAAAGCCCTGCCCCTACCAAGGTATCTGTGTTGCCTCCACATAGGGACAAAGTGCAGAACAAGGCATGATATATCATTAATAGGAAAAAGAAACTGTAAGGAGTCTGTAGGCATTACTGTGCCATGTCATTTGTCCTCTGCTTGCCATTTTGGGTACAGCTGCCATGGTTTAGGTCCCTTTTTTACCAATTTAAGACCACTATTAAAAATAAAAATGCTTTTTCAGGAACTGATCAAGGAACTTGTTCTTTTACAAATGTAACTAACCCCTAAAGAGAAATGTTGTGTTTGGTTAGACAGGCCAGTCAATGCAATGTCTGCAGCAAATTCTAGTGCTGACAATTGCATAGTAGTGTCATAGTACCAATGTCGTATCTTAAAAGAAAAATGATGGATGCATTAAAGAGAATATACTTTTAGACAGACAATTTTAGTTACAATTTCCAGTGCTGGCATGGTAAGATACTTGGATGTGCTGCCTGATTTTTAGAAAAAAAACAAGTACATCTTGAAAACGAAGTAGTTCAGCTGTGTTTTTTTTTATGTTGTTTCTAATCAGGGTGATTATAAATGTTTGTGTAGGAGTTTTCTTATGGCGCAGAACCACATTTAAAAAAAAAACTAGTTTGTGTGCAATAACTACAATTGTAAAATGTCTATACCAGTACAGAGATTATCATTGTGTCATTTGACTTTTGGCACAGAATGAAAAAAAATAGCGGGATTAATTTAAGAGGAGGATATCAAAAATGTATTTCAAATATTAAAAGCAAAACATGTCAATGAAGAAGAAAGCCTTCCAGTCCCTAAATGATTGAAGAGAGACATATAACAATCAGATCAGAGCAGTGGTAGTGATTGCTTGTTCATTAATAGGAAAAGGGCTGATTTTTATCAGCAATGTTATGCACTCTGCAACGTTAATCATCATTAAGGTAAAAGGCTGTGTAGGTTTGTGCGTAGGGGATTGCTAATCTGCACTAGCAATTGGGATTGTTTGAACATTTTATACGGATACCCTATTTTATAGCTGTCCTAGGAATGTCTGTCTGGAACAGAGCCCTTGGGCAGATTCAGAATTTCTGGATTATATCACCTAGCTGTTCAGAGAACACCTTGGAATCCCTTTGGCCTTGTTAAGACTACTAGCATTTCCAAGCATATCTGTTTTTCCGGTATCCACTACCTGCAAATTTCATGAATATAAGGATGTTGTTTTCAGTAAATGTACTTTACATCAAGCTGTTGTGATGAGGAATACTGAGAAGACATTCTCAATGCAGCATTTTAGAGAAGGTTACTTACCACTATAAATTATGCCAACAATATTGAGGTAAACATTAGAAAATATAGGTAGTCCAATAGGCTCTAATAGTTTTTTGAACTGTTAAATAAATAGTGTCTATGCTATAGAGATAGGAGAGTGGAAAGGTTTGAACAGAAAAGGCAACTGTGCTTTCTGACGCCATATAACAGG
>NC_092858.1:123199124-123200174 GCF_032062135.1 Pyxicephalus adspersus
TTTGAATCCAGTGTGTAAAATGTGTGAATTTTGGGTAAACCTTGGGCATATCTTGAGTGACGTCATTGAAAAACAGACCAAACAGTATTGGAAGTCAATCTATCTCTTTTTCTTTTTCTATAGGCAAGGTTGTCCATGGTACAGGTTTTATATTAGCAATAGTATTAAAATAAATGCTAACTGGTCTTTTCACAGATTTGTTCTTGATTGTAAATGTAATTTCAATATATAAGGAGTTTGTCCATGAGAATGCTTAGTTAAACAGATGTATTGATCACACTTGAGCAAGTCTCAAACATCCTTTAATGATGAATTAGATGAGATATTGATGGTAAAAATCATTGAAAGTCATTTGCATAACTTTTATTATACTCTGCATCTCCTTTGCTCATTCTTGCAGCACCACAGGGAATATGAGTCTAAAGAATTGAAGTACACTTGGCTTATTGGATAAATTTTGTTCAAGTAAATGGTTTACTTTGAAATCTTTACAAATCACTTTTACTGATTGCTGCAAAGATGATCCTGTAATTAATGAAAGAAAAAGTCAAACCATACTCTGAATGTTGGATAAGTAATGTATTTTTCACAATGTGTGACACATACACATCATGAGAATTTTTACCTGGGTAAATATTTTGTGTGGCACAAACTGATGGCATCTTTTTTTAGGCAAATTAACATGGATATGTCATGGCATTGGATATTAATGTGTGAACTAGCCCCAAGCTAGATTAACCTTGAAATAAACTTACTCAACTCCTTACTTCATCGGGAGAGCTACTTTAGACTTACAGGCACTATATTTTAACACTAGAGCGGAATAGTGTTATATTTAGGTCCATGAGTATCTAACCGGGCAGGCATAGTCCTTGCTGAAGACAATAGAGTGTGTACACAGGATAGGTGCTATACTATGCACTCATATGAAAGTTTGTAGTTTGGGGCAAGGGGTCAAATTTAGTTCAAATAAGACAATAGGAATTTAGTTAAAGTGAAATAAGGATCGTAGACTAGTGCACTTTATTGCTTTATTTTGGTTGTATCTAT
>NC_092858.1:123200469-123203359 GCF_032062135.1 Pyxicephalus adspersus
CATATAGTAATATAGTCCTGATGGTGAAAGTCTAATAATTAAAATTGTAGTTTTGTGTTTATAGAGCAGATCCATAAAGTAAAGGTGAGCCTAACAGTTGCTTTTAGATGATCAACTTTGTTCCTGTTTAGGTGAATGTCAGTATAACCGTGTGTCCTGAAATGTTACAACAAATCATTCCGGTTGTATTAACCATCCGATGAGTAATCAATCGATGTTCTGCCTCAAAGAACTGGTCTTTTTAAATTAAAAGTAGTTCTTCTTGCCTAAATGTCAATTAATATTTATCTGTAAGTTAAAAAAATACAATTATTAGGATTTTCCTGGCCTATTCAGGAAAGGTCATCCCGATTACCTTACTGACCACTCATTAAAAGTTTTATAAAAACCATTTCTTTTCTCTGTTAGATAATAAAATATGTGCAATAAATGGTGCTATAAAAATGATCGCTGTAGCTCCTAAGCACTCAAAAGGTTATATCAGTATATAGTATGTGATATGTTATATATAAATAAAAATCAGCTGGGTTAACGTAAATGTAACAAAATCCTGGCCAACTAAAATTAGGATTTCATTTTAAAAAAAAAAATGTAGGTAAGGATTATCTACAATAAAAACCCTGTAGTAGACTGTTTAATTTGCATACAAACATACATAATTCACACATTTTCTTTAAAAAGTCAAGCTTCCCCAAAATGTAGGAAGTTTTGATAACCATTAGGGAATCTCACAAAGTAAGATGATGGGTCAATTTTTTTTTGAATGTTTTAATTTTTTTTTTTAAATTTCTATTCTTGCAGACCACTCCATGTTTAGGACATTGCCCCTGCCAATATTTTTAATATAAAAAAAAAACAAAAAAACAAAAAAGCACTGCAATAACCACCTCACTGTATTCCTCTATTCTAGGTTAGGGTGTAGACAGTACGTTCATGGGTTTTCTCTGATATCATAAGTGGATATGCAGGTAGTGCTCTAGCAGTTTCAGGTTGATTACATACAGATAGTAACTGACGTGGTACTTACTAAAGGTCTCATTTTCCCCGTGGGGTTTGCCATACTACCCATATTTCAGAATGTGAGTTGTTTTTGGGCTGTTTGGTACTCTCTCCTCATCCTACTATGTTGGGAGAATATAGTGCAGGTTCAACATTTATTGTCTGAGATCCTAAGTCTTGGTGGTCTAAGCACTGATCTTATATAAAGCTGTGTGCTAAAGGTTTCGATGTCCATTGAGGTATAATAATGATTTGGTCTGTTCCTTGCATTATCTCTATGTAGTTGCAGTGAATATAAAGGAAGCAGGCTGTCCAATCATCATGCAGATCTCCTTGCATGATAACAGTAAGGTATTTCTCTTTGCTCAGCAGTGCATTCAATTGTTGGTTTTCTCCTTCACTTTATATTCCTGTGATGTGTTCTCATTTTCACTAAATAACTCTGGCAATGCTGCAACACCAATATGATACTGCAGATCTATTCTGATAGTTGTCCCATCGTAGAGTATTCCAAGAACAGTTGCCCAGTCACTACATGAATTTATTTTATGTTCTGTTTTTCTGATCAGGACAGCTGCTGATATCAACTGAAGTCTGAGCCCGGTTACAGTTTATTACGGGAGATTTTTCCTGTAATGATTCCCTCCTGATTAGACATGCCTTCTTCAAAGTGTGTTAGATGCTGCTCATTTGTCTTGTATTTTACCTTACAAAAACTTGAAAACTTCTCTGACCTCAATGTAGTAATTGAAGCTAGCCTATCTGCTATTTTAAACATGATAAAGTCCTAAAAAAATGCCAGCAAATACCCTTGTTAGGCAGAAACTCCTCCTATGAGTACCTATCTAAAAAGTCTTTCAATTGTGTATTATATGTAAACCGTTATAAAAAACAAAACATTGCATTGTGTCCAAAATTAAGTTCTGTTTTAGATTTCCAATCTACTCCCATTTTCTACACTGTCTTTGGGAAAAAGTGAAAAGAAACCTTCCGAAGAGTAATACTATGGCAAGGAAAATTATGACATAGGCCAATAGTATTCACTAGAGTCCTGACGATAACTTTCATTGGCGATAACCTAGACCTGGTCATAATAGAAGTGCCAGTACCTAAAATGCTCCACTCCCAAACCCAACTTGTAGCCTTAACACAACCCTTACTTTTTGCTTTGACTTTTTATAGTTGATCATGCTAATACTAATATCAATGTAGTAGTAGTTTCTTTTTAATAGGCTCTAGGAATTTCTGTGATGGCAGTGATATTTAGCAGTTTTTTTATGTGATGTGTTGTGTCTCAGAAAGTCTTGTGAAACATGCCCCTAGTCTCCAACAATGCATGTTGCATTTCTATAGTCTTTGACCACCTCTTTTTTTGTAGCAATTTATAGGCTAAAAAATAATTAACTTCAAAACTCAGCAAAATTCCTCAGCTCCTTACAAGACTGAATATTGTGTGGTGCCCTTTGGGCATCACTTGGGAATCCTTGTCTATTTATGTCCTTGTGCATTTATTGGTAGAAAGTAAAATCCACAATGAGAAACCAGCTAAACATCGAAGATCTTGGCATTTAGTAAAACATTTTTCGGAATATGTGGTTAATTCCATTCTAGGGTGAACTGTTTAAGCTGGTAGGTCCCAGGCAGGCCTATAAGTGCATGAGATGCCTATATGGATACCTGAACCAATGGAGATGTTTAGGAGTGGTGACCTTTTCCTATTTAGCACTAGAAAGCAGGTTGGTATTGGAAATGCAATGCTGTAGAATTTCCAACTGTATATAATACCTCACTTTACAGAGTAGATTCCTCTATACACATCAATTCTTGTCCTTTTGAGCTCACTGGGCTCCACACTTTGAGAGTCTAGAAGCCACCCACAGGAAACCCAACT
>NC_092858.1:123204427-123208554 GCF_032062135.1 Pyxicephalus adspersus
AGACTATTTCATGGGCTGGTGTGGGCAATTCCTTTGTTACGTCATTATCAATTAAGCAAAAAAAAGGCCTGGAGTTGATTGGGGGGGTGCGATTGTATGTGGAAGATTTTGCTGTGAACACACAACATGGGGTCAAAGGACCTCTCCATGCAGGTGAAACAAGCCATTTTTGTTTTTGTGAAAGTTTTTTTTTCTTGTGAGTTCAGCTTTAGATGTCTTGTATTTTTCGGTTATGTATGTTTGGCCAGGTAATTCACAAGTATTGCAGTGCATATTAGACATTTTCATTCGTGGTTGTAGTAACAAGTTGTGTTTTTGTATTTTACCTTTATTCTGTGAATCAAACTCCTATGATCCCCATTCACATATTTCCTGATATTTCTGTTAAAGATTTTTTTAATCTAGTCAATATGTGTGTTGTTACCTGGTGGCATTGCCAGTTTGAGAAAATGTTCTCACTAGTGGACACTTGTGGTAACAAGGTATAGCTTTTTCTTTCTGTCGTAGCAATAACACATTCTTTAGTAGTAAAGTTGTAACCACCAAGAAAAGTTCCAGGTAGTTTATAAATAAAATAGCTAATAAAAAATCAGAACAATGGGGAAAATGTGTTTACTAGTGAAGAAAGAGTATGACATCAGGTAATGGTTATTCTTTACCCAGTGCAATTAGCTACCTCAGCAGGTTATGCTGCCATACTATGATCATGAAAATTATTCATGATGCGGCTGTAAAGTAAAGCGGACCTTCAGTTTAAAGTGGGCCTTCTCCCAATGACTTGGAAAATGACTTAGTGTTAAATGTACAAAAACCTTAAATTTATCATTATAATTGCCACTATCATCAATCTAGGCAAGGATGATGTTCCTGTACTTCCAGAAAGATTCCTAGTGAATAAAAAGCTGGAATTGTGTGGGAATATTCTCTTGCGATAAACTAGAATGTTTTTTTTCCCCTCAAGATTGTGCCTACTGTTCATTCCCCAAGAAGCGTTCTGAAAGAATGCAAACATCATACCTAATAATAAGGATGATGTAAGTAGAATTCTAGTTTTTCTTTTTTGTTTTTTTTCTACCTACCGATAGGAGTTTAGTGGGCTGTGTTATAGGTATATTTATCTGCATAAATATGGAAATTATATCCTCTATCAGTACATATAGATATTCAATAAAGAAGATTCATGCACAAATAATAGCTAGTCACTCAAACAGTTTAATTAAGAAAACAAGGTAAGACAAAGTACACAGCAATATTGTCAGATATTTAAACACAGGAACAATCAATGATACATATATATATCACATGGACATAGTTATTAGTAGTAACCCCTGTAATAATCTAGTAACTCCTTATTACACAATACAGTAATTATAAAATAGCAAAGTAATGCAGTAATACTATAGACACCCATAACAATATAATCAGGAATATCTTATAGCTACCTGCTAATAGGTTAATGGGCCGCTCAGGAGCCTACTTCCTTCCGAAGAGGACCCCATACCAGCTTACCTAGGGAGACCCTCAGGAGACAAAAAGCAAGCAAGAGAGAAGAGCAAGAGAAGCAAGCGAGCTCAAATCTCTCAGTTCCCATTTTTATTTAGTTAATTCCCCTTAGGTATCCTTGGGGCTCTTGGATTGGTTAGTGGGTGTGTTCGGTACGATGACCATCAGTTGGCACACACCCCACTAGATTGGGATTGGTTAATGTATTTTGATGGACCTCCCAACTAAATTTGATATAAAAAAATCTCCAGCTGGAATCTATGTTTAGGGGTCTATAAATGTCCAGCTGGGTCATCCCCCCAGTCCATCTGTTCACTTACGCCTCCATCTCCTGTTTCCTCAGGTGGATGGATTTATTGCCCTTTGAAGGCCATATTGGTGATCTGTTTGTTATGGGAAAATAGGTCTTGTCTCCTGGCAGCTGTTGTATCACCTGTGTGTTACTCTGTGAAGTCCTGGACTTGGAGACCCCCAGGGAGGCCCTATGGCCAGATCAAGATTACACAGGTTTCATGTTTGAACACAACACTCCTGTACTGTATTCCTGTATTGTTTCATGCTACCTAGATACAGTCTAACTATTAGGGTATCCTACAGTGTACTACACATATATCCCAACACACATAGCTATACATACGTATATGTGTGTATGTATATATATATATATATATATATATATATATACATCTATATACATATACATATCTATTTACATATTCAAGAACAATCTTAAGGTGCAACAGCTGTCCAGCGATGGCGTTCCCTTAGCAAAGAGAACTCGGCAACTAAGGTATCAACAAGCCGAAATGTGCAGAAACCAGTGTAATGAAAACTAAAATGCATTCAAAATTGGTTGTGAATGGACAGTATATTATTTTTACCCAAAGATTTGCTCAACCTTTAATTAGTAAAGTTTAGCTTGATAAACATGTGAAAAATAACCTACAGCTCCACCTAAACCGTCCAGTTAATTTGAAATATTCAATGTTCAATGTTTCATACATTTCTGGCTAATAATACAAGTGAAACTAATTTTCTAAATTCTATTTCTACACATTAGCCACTCAAACAATAAAGGAGTCTAAGGTGCTGGTATAATCTGTATATTTTAGATTTTGTGTACTGTACAGTATGTTTAATTATACCTTATACGTGATGTGTTTCTAAACCAATGCAGCAACCAGCCCCCCTAATATACAAATGTGGCCAGAGCCAAGTATGCATATAGGTATATTTTTTGTTTACAATTAATAAGCATAAAAAACTAATATATATCCAGAGATGAATATTCTAGTTCTTGACTCAGAAGGGACTATAAATTCATTTCCAGGAGTAACTGATACTTTTCTATAGAAATGTTCAGCATGCTATATAGACAGCCTAGAATTAGCCACTTATTAACTCTGAACTGTTTCACTTCCTAATTATCATATTCCCTGGGCTTGCAGCCACTTTGCTTAAAGCCCATGTGACCATCCGCCTGCAAAGTTCTTAATTATGTTTCTTTAACACTACAATGCGTTTGAATTTAGAATCATCTCATCAATTTTCTTGCTTGTGCAGATCTGTTAAGGATCTTGGTAATGCTCCACTTGGCTCTAATTTAAATTTGTTATCTTGGTTACATCAGTCCTAATAACACTAAAATAATTAAAAACAAATGAAAGATTAGACTTGAAACCCTGGAAGTGTGAAAGCAAAGCATATGGCTGGTTAAGCAGAGTATATGGAATTAGTGGTACAGTCAACGTGTGATGGTAAAGACACACTGATTAGATGTTTGCACAGAATCAGTGGATAAGGATTGTAATTATATAGTCAGCCATATTCATCCTATGCAATTTCTGAAATAAGGAGATTATACATTTTACTCCAAAACGCCAAGAAACCCTAAGCTACATTTTTTTTCCTTTGTCTCCTTTTGTCACTCTTTAGTTGTCCTTGGACAACAAGATTCCTTTTCACCTGTCATTCGTGAGACTAATAGTTAAAGCATGTCCATTTTCAGTTGGCTTCTAATTGAAAGATTTTCCTGCATACTGAAAAGTGTGCGGTTTGCACTGCTGATGTTCAGATACACTTGTTTTTGCTCCTTAGGGTGCCCTACTTGGCTCTTTAAAGTGGTAATTAAAATGGGGCCATGTTTCCAAGTTCATATTGTATATGACCATTCTTTTTATCTTGCTCATTCATCATTTAAAACATAGCGCTGAGAATCATGTCAATGTTTGTCCACAAGAAGATTTTTTGTCATCCACATTGGAATTGAAAATCCTTATTCACAGCAATCACTACTTTGTAGCCACCAGCATAATTATGCCGAGGGGGGTTGTTTCATATGAACAATGACAGTTATAGTTGGAAAACTGCTTTCATCGGACATTGTAGAGCTGTTTGGGTTTAGAATACACATCTGCTGGACAGCATTATAACAGTACAGTGTTCTTCGGAGGTAATTGCTACCTTAGGAAATTATAGCATTGAAATCCACTGGTTGGCCGTGTAATGGTGACAAACAGGTCTAGCGTGGTGACAAGATTTTGTATTCACTTCAACAAAATTGCACTTTGGAGAAGAGGACAGAGATCAGTTGCTTTAAACATGTTCTTTGATACGCTTGTATT